>NW_028143901.1:0-18073 GCF_977018435.1 Lepisma saccharinum
TACAGAAGCCTAAATGGGCAAATGAAATGCTTTGTGAACGTGACGTTGTGGTCAAGTCGGTATGATAACTTCCCAAAATGTCAATGGTCCTGGGTTCGCCTCTCGTCAAAGGCAGATTTCTTTACAGTGCAGTGCCAACTAGTATATAACTAGGATGAAATGAATTACACATATCGATACGACTGTTGTTTTTTAATAAAAATGTAATGGGTTTGAGAGTAACTACTCGATATTAAACTTCTTACAAAATGTGGAAATGCATGTGAACGATACATACAATTCTTGCTTTGCAAATCACGCAAGATCAAGAAGCACTGGAACGTTAATGTGGAAATTCTTAGCAGCCACGTCAAAAATTCCAGCTTTTTTTTAATATATATATATTGGTTGAGTTATGAATAGAATTTCAATTTTTAAAACGAAAAGTAGGTAAGAACATATTAGGTTATATGAGTCGACAGAATTAGTCCAAATCTTAACATTATAATTGTGTTGTAAAATCTGTAGCTGTATATAAGAATCCGACAGAGGGACGGCATGGCATGGGTTCGAGTCCGCCTGTGTTCAATAGCTGGGTTCTCGGCCTGTGTATACGGCCGGTGGCAACCCACCATCGTGAGGAAATTTGGGAGCTACGAGTGAGTAGCGTAACCCGGTCTCGGAAATATTCTACAACGGCTGAAGTTCTCCACACCTGTATGTAGGATTGTGGGAGGGAGACATGCAGTCGGGAGATAGGCCAAGGCCCTTCGAGGTGTGTCGCGCCATGGGTTATTTATTATTTATTTATTTAAGAAGGAAAAATCTAAGGTGCTTTTCGAAATCAGCAGGTGAAATCATGGATTAAAAATGCATGTGGTATACATTTTCCACATCCCAATACCCCATGTATTCGAGATTCTGTGGACACAGATATAAAAAAGTCACTGTATAAATGCGGATTCGAACACACACATGTTGGTGCCTCATTTGCAGCTAAAAAAAAAAAACAATTCTGTAACCGGATTCGATCACGCATCCTTCAGATCGTGAAGCCGTAACATTAACCATTTTTTTTTAAAAAAAAGGAAAGCCCCTAAGCGGAAGCTTCCCCCATCACACTTCATTCACTCATATCATTTCACTCAAATTTCTATTTCAGGACTTTTCAGGACAAACAATCACAAACATACATGTCCAAGCCGGGATTCGAGCCCGGGACCCCTGGCGTCGTAGGGCGATGTGCTAACCACTCCGCCACAGAAGCCGACACCACTCACCTACACTTTCTATTGGTAAGTATTTATTTACTTATCATGTAAGTTTTCGAATTGTGTCACTACTGGCGACGCGGATTTCTTCGCGGTTATTTTCTTTCAGACGCAGTTGTTTTTTCCGACCGATACATTTTTTTTACCTTTGGCCACCACCGGAGATCCTTATGGAATACATTATTGAAACATAACTCCCAGAATAGAGAATATGTTAGTTTCAAAAACTTGAAGTGGGAATGGTGTGTTCAGTCACACATTTGACCTTAATATTTTTCATATTTGAAGTTTTGCTTTCAACGCCACCATCAACCGAGCATTTTCTTCCTGGACAGATAGTACAACTATATACTCACCGATTGTATTAGAAGAGAAGATATTGTGTTATAAAATTATGAAATTGCAATAACAAATGGAATAAAAATGTAAGTGGTGCATAAGGTTTTTTAACGATCAACCAATCGACTACTTTATAAAAGGGTAACCCCCCAAACAAAGGGGCATTAGTTTGCGCCGTGATATTCCGAAACTGAGGTTTATCTTATTTCATTGTTTTACACTCATTTTGAACAGTTTTGATCTCCTTGAAAAGGTCTCAAAGAGCACAGTGAAGTAACTAGTGCCACAATGAAGTAGAATAGGTTTACAGTGGTTTGAATTCTTCCGGAATGAAAAGGTGTGCAAACACTCCAAATTTTTTATGTTGATCTATTAGAAGGTAGGTTCTTTTGACAACAGCACCTTGAATCTGTCAAATTATTTGAAGGGGTTCAAGGGGTACAACTAGGATCTGGAGATTTAAGGAGGGTACTGTATCCCTTCAAAAATTTAGGGAGTATTACAGTGGCGTATTCTGAGTTAAAGACCTGGGCTATCGCACCATATAATTGTGTTTGAATGGACAAAAAATTGCTGGTGGGGGTGTTTCTTTTTTAAACTCATTTGGGGTTGCTGGTTGAAGTGAAGTGACGCTGTGATTAAAAATATATACCTCATAAATGAAATATGGAAATGTACACTATGTCAGTAAGGAAATGATTTCAAGTATTTCATTCTTATTTGCACAAATAAGAGGGCCACATTGTCAAATATTATGTAGGCCTATATACAAGATTAAATATAAAACTTCTACCTACCTATTTTCATGATTTGAAGTTCGGGGCATCCTTTTTGGCACAGTGGTAACGTCGTTGCCTTGAAACTAAAGGGTCCCGGGTTCGATACGTGGTGGTTCGGATACCACTTTAACTGTAGGTCCGATCCCCATTAGCTTATCTCTGCGTAAGGTGGACATAAAATAAAAATCCACAACGATTTGTAGCTTGTCGTCAAAATTGAGCCGAATAGATAGCTTGTTAATTATGTCCCTCATTTCAGTTCAACACAGCACATATCATTCACAAAAATACAATCCACTCACTACTGCATTCACACGCTGCCTCTAAATAAATTCCAAGCACTAAGACCACTCGACGCGATCCAGACTAGAAGTGGTCCTTCTCATTTCGTAATTTTTTAGATTCATAAACCATTCCAGGTCAGCCAACAATTTTCTACTCCCCACTGTATCTCTAGTTGTTTGAATGTCAACGACTTCTTTTTCATCTGGTTTGAAAGCGTTCAATGATGTTCTTGTTCCTGCCATATGCCACACTTTTCCATTGCCTGCGATAATTTGGCTTCAAAATTCCCCGTTCCTGGGAAAATGACATACTTGGGAAAAATTGGTTTGCAACATTGATCCAGACTGTTGAGGTAGTTCAGAGGGAATTTTCGCGCCATATACAACCCTGTTCCCTTCTCCTGTAACAGTTTGGATCCACAATTACATTAAGTATTGGACGAACAGTATCTTCATGTAACATGAGGGGTCACGTCGCGCATGCTGTTACGTCTGAAGTAAATACTTACGTGTGTACATAGCCTAATGTTTGTAAAAAGAACACTTCAATGTCTGACTTGCAATCTTATAAAGGTAATCACATTTTTGTACAATCTTTAGGCTTCCACTATTTCACGTTTATATTTTATGTAGCTCAGTTTGGTAATCATTTTACCCACACACGAAGCAAGTGTTACATGCTCTTCGAAAATTGGTATCTCAACATGGCACAAGTCACAAAAGTTTAAATTGAAAGAGAGCGTAAATTTCTTTACGTATTCGGGTACTTGAAAAAGCAGACTTTGAACTTCTGGAACTTCGTGCAAGTAAGTTACTGGAATTTCTTTCGCAGACAAGAGTAACGCAGTGTGAAATTCGAATCTGAAATCAGTGGGCTGATGATAAAAGTACGAAACTTCGCACACTTCGAGAATAAGTATTTTAAGATATGGGACCACTAAAATCTGAATCGAGGATGGCGCAAGTTTCCAAAATGTCACTTAAATTCAGCTTATCAGAGCGAGTACCTTGTCTTTTTAAGGTGTTCTTCAGTTTCAAATATAAACAAGCAAGACCAGCATTTTTACAAGAATGTCTGTCTTGCGGAAAACGGTACCTTAAATTATAGTCCCTTAGCCGAAGTCCAAATTTCGGTCTTTTGATACCAATTGCTATTTTACGGGCCTTCCCGATGGCGTAGTGGTAACTTCGTCGCCTTGTAATCAAGGGAATCCCGGGTTGATACCCTATAGAGGCGTATGGCACAGTGGTTTGGATCCCACCTTAAACTGTATGTCCACTCCCGATTAGCCTCTCTATGCATCAAATGGACATAAAACAACAATTAAATTCCGATTTTGACAATATTTTCGTGGGATATTAGTTGGTGCAGATGAAGAATTGATGTGATTTTAACGTCTACCGAGAAGCTTTTTCTGACGGCGCACCCAAGATGGCTGCCTGAATTTGTCTACTCCGACGAGTTGAAATGTTGTATCATCTCATTTATTACTGCAGTCCTAAGTTTTCAAAATGTTTGCAATAAAGTGCAAAACATTTACTGAATTTAAAGTCTCTTAGCTACATTACCGCATTATTTCTGAGAAAACATGTTTTCCCTCAGCCTAAGTGAAAATGTGACCTTACATAATGCCTGAATGAACAGTGCCACTGAAATTTATCACGAAAAATAATATTTAATTTCTTTCCGTGTTTTCCAAAACATACTACTAATTTAAAATCACATAGAACACAAGTAACGCTAATCATATCTCCTCAAATATGTTACATCTAATACCAAAATAGGTTAAACACTAACGTTGTACAGAGCATTCCCTGACATTCGCTATGAGACTCGGCGGCAAGAGGCCCGGCTTCAGCGCTTGTCTTTCCCGGCGAACGGGGTCCGCGACAGTCGGTAGAGTCGGCTATTAAAATTACAGTTTTCATATTGTTTACTAACCTTGACTACAGAAGGTGTTGAAAATGATGTCCCTCTGCTGCAACACATTCTTGACATCTCCGAAGGAAATTGGCATTTACACGTGCAAGTTCGTCTACGGTAATTCTCCCGATTTCTCGTACAATACTCTCTTTTAACTCGCGGATGGTGTGCGGATTGTCTTTGTATACTTTATTTTTTTAGATTTCCCCACAAATAAAAATCGTAGGCTGACGGGTTTTTGAAACACCCGTTTCTTGCGAGAGGCGGCGGATAGATTTCCGAGGAGACTGTTCTAACCTTTGTCCTATCTCATCGAGTTTTTCCTCAGTAAGTACATGTGGGTTTTTCTTTCCACTTTCATTCAGAACTGACCCTGTTACTCTAAACTTTTTTTCGAGGTTTAATATAGTGGTCCTAAGAACCAGGAAATTTCGTTGCAAAACGTCGTCGCACTTCTCCACAATTCCTCTTTCCGAAGTAACACTCGACAAGATAAATCCTTTGTTGTAATGTAAACTTTTGTGGTGCCATATTAAGCCACAATCTTCAACACACAGACACAACATAACTTCCGAGGGAGGATTATACTGGGGTCAGTCACAACGTCAACAGAAAGGGAAAGAGAGCGAAGGCAGGAAAAAAAAACAACAAAAAGAAACAGACTGTAGCGTGCGACTGTCGCGGACCCATTTTACCGGGAAAGACAAGCGCTGACACCGGGCCGCTTGCCACTGATTCTCGTAGCAAATGTCAGGGAATGCTCTTATAACTACAACAATCAATATAACGTGTTCTGCTTATAGGGATTGAGAAATAATTGATAATTTGAAGTGTAAATAATGGCTTTTAAACACACATTTTTACATACATTGATGTAGAAACTCTCAGAGCTCAGACAAATGGTTGCCTTGTAGACATCCTAATGGTCCACATTCCTACCGTCCCGTCGCGTGTCTGTGGCTCTACCGAATAGTGCCAGGCTTGTTCTGGCGCACATGCGCAAGCACGTGTATTCACTATTGGTGTATGAACTCGGAAAGTCTTTGTATCTTGTCAAATTAAAATCATAACAATACCTTCTTCTATTTTAAAAGGTGAGCAACTATTTCTCGATCCCCCTAAGCGGAACACACTGTATATCACGTCAAGTTAAATATAAAAGTCCTTTTCTGGCTCCTACAAACATGCAAACCTATATATTTTCACACAAGTCAATCTGAATTTGAATCATATCATCTGCATATTTGCTTTATGAAATAAATAAAGCACATAAAAAGGGGAAAACCACCAACAAAATCCAAGGAACATTCTAGTTTTATTTAAAGGCAGCAGGACAAAACAGCGCATACCCCTGAAAGTATACGAGTGAAGATGTACTTCTTCGAGGATATCACCCGTTTTTCGTTCTTCGAAAATTATTCGAAATTACTGATTACATTTGTTGATGTTGGAAAGTAAATATACAGGGAGGTTATTGCAGCATGCCACCGCAAGAGCTTCGGCCGCTTGCCGGCCCAGTCATGCAACAGGTGCCGGCAAGCGGCCGAAGCTCTTGCGGTGGCATGCTGCAATAACCTCCCTGTAGCTTTAACTACATCGGTGAGGATTTCAACATGAAAAACTAAAGCTACCCATGCCGTTATTCCCGAATCGGGTTAATATTTCAGCGGTCCTCATCCACCTTAAAGCTACGCGGGTCTGGTCCAGAAACCTCTTAAGCGTTCGCGGAGCACAAAGGCGTTTTAGTGCTGCAACGTGTATCCCGAGAGGTTATGGACGTGCAACACAGAGCCGCCGGGCAGGTTGCATACGTTCAAGGATACCCCTCGCTTAAATAGAATCTTAATGGTATCTCTTGCAGTATTTCGTAGCCCCACGGCGCGGAAACTTCAGTCATGATGGAAGCGCCAGAGATTCCGAGGCTCAGCCGCCGATCGGAAGGGGGACAAGGGGGGAAAGTGCCTCCGCAGCAAGCCCTGGTTGTCATAAACTACAACCTGCCTTCGCACAGTCGGTCGTTGGGGAAACCGGGATCCACGTTTAAACCGCAAATTTACGTCCACAACGCGGAACGCGAGCGAAAAAAGAAAAAAAAAGATACATTGAGGATGGAAGGCTCTAAAACGATTACCAATATCGATCGAGTGTTCTCGAAATCATGTAGCATATCTTACACCAGTCACACCGCCATGGCTATTGGAATTTTTATTTCGGCGTTATTAATGGCGCCGTAATTCAATGGCGGAGCGATAGCATAGAACATCTCTCCCCCCGTCCTACGTGAACCTTCGATATTTTTTCCCACTTCAAATGCATACACAATGAATAACTCAGGCTGGATTTGTGATTGCGTCGTGGGTGATTTATGTCTCGCGAGTGTGAAACAATTAGCTATAAAAATCAGGCGCACGGTGCGTCTACTTTGTCACCCGGATGGTTTAATAGCCACTAGGAGCTTGTGGTGGATTGTCACTAATGTCTCCTAGAGGGCATGCTTTAGTGTTCATTCCGAGAAGTACAAAGGGGTGAGGGGTGGTTGTGGAACCCCGAGAGTGTATTTCTTTTAATAATCTTCTCATTTGCCGAAATTAATAGAAGGCAAATGTATTGATTTCGTATCACGTTTCACTTATTACGTTAATTTCTAAATACCGGGTATTCGAAAATTCCCCGGACGAAAGTGAAAAATCGATTGCAGCTACCAGCCGTTTGCAGCAGCGCGCATTACTTATCTCCGCCTATTCGTTTGTTATTTGCACAAACCTTCAGACACACTAAAATAGTTCATAATTCAAGTTTGAGGAAATCTGATGACAACATATACAAAGATACAAGAGTTCACCAATTTCGTGGATTCCTGAAAACGGTAACAATTTTCTTGTAAACACATTTTGCACACGGCTGCACATGTTCCTAATGTTATTGGTGCTTTTTTCAAAAGCAGGTGGTTCAACAAACTTTCTACGACATATAACACACAAGGTGCTATTTTGTGAACGAAGCGATACTTCAGGTAAGGCATGTGGATTATCAGCTATCTGCATTTTAACGTTTTGGAAGTTAATGTAACGGCTTAAGTACTCGTAAATATACATGTAGTTATCCCGCCCCCGGTTTCATAGCTGTACAATTTGGCAACACTTAAATCACATGTTCTGACGTCACACGCTACATAATCTCGAGGCCTCGTGTCCGAGCAAGAAAATCCGCTCGACCACTTGGTCTCGGGTAGCGAAGCGACATACCCACATCTTTTTCCCCCCAGAAACAGTAAATTTCCCTGAATATTTCCATTACTTTTCCAGAAAAAGTAAATTTCCTGAATTTTTCAGGTTTTCCAGAATGGTAAGACACCCTGATACTAAGATACTAAGATATAAAAAACATTCGGGTACAAAAGATTAGCATTCAATTTTTGTATCGTCAATTTCACATAAATATTTTACGTTACTTAAGATCCGATGCTGGTAAAAAGACAACCTGTTTAAATATGACCTGACACAAATGTGGAGAATTGCACTTAGAAAAAAAAAATATCATTATGTAGTAAATTTTGGAGGGCATTGAAGCTACGAGACAGATTTGAAGATATGTACTTAGAAAATAAAATATCATATAGTAAAATTTGGAGCTCATTGAAGCTACGAGACAGATTTGGAGATACGTACTTTGAAAATAAAATATTATGTAGTAACTTTTGGAGCTCATTGAAGCTACGAGACAGATTTGGACATATGTACTTAGAAAATAAAATATCATGTAGTAAATTTTGGAGCTCATTGAAGCTACGAGACAGATTTGGAGATACGTATTTAGAAAATTAAAAATTATGTAGTAAATTTTGGAGCTTATTGAAGCTACGAAACAGATCTGGAGAATTATACCTAGAAAATAAAATATTACGTAGTAAATTTTGAGGCTCATTGAAGCTACGAGACAAATCTGGAGAATTGTACTTAGAAAATAAAATATTACGTAGTAAATTTTGAGGCTCATTGAAGCTACGAGACAGATTTGGAGATACGTATTTAGAAAATTAAAAATTATGTAGTAAATTTTGGAGCTTATTGAAGCTACGAGACAGATCTGGAGAATTATACCTAGAAAATAAAATATTACGTAGTAAATTTTGAGGCCCATTGAAGCTACGAGACAGATCTGGAGAATTGTACTTAGAAAATAAAATATCATGTAGTAAATTTTGAGGCTCATTGAAGCTACGGGTGGTTCTTGTATAGTGGAAAGAAGAAATAAATTTCCCACTGGTGTTGGTGCATGCACAAGGGGTTCTATATTTACCCTCATCCCCTGTTCATAGGGGCTCTTACCCCCGAAGCAGCAAATCAACAGCTACAGAAAAGAGAAGCGAGCGCAGACGTTCGTCAAAGGAGCCGTACCTTCAAAGGATGCCGCCACCTGAGGTGGTTTTCTTAGCGAGTTCCTGATGAGAGGGATCCGCTGGGGGGCTTCCCGACTGTGTCGAGCGCCTGCTGTTCGCGATGCGGGCCACCCGCAAAGCAATTACAAGCGCACAGTTTCGCTTTTTCAACTACCTCTTATTTAACAATAATTATTCTCATAATTCACAAGAGTTTAGGCCATTTTGTGCACCTGAAATTATTAAATGGGTGCTTGGGGAAATTAGTTACCTTCAGGTACAGCAGAGAAATACTGTGTCGTGAAATGAAAACAAAATACGTACGAGGAATAGGTGTGTTAATGTTAGTTCACGTTCATACCATCTGTGAATGTGATGCTAGGTAGAGAGCCTAGTTTGAAAAGGATGCTATACTCTCTCCTGGGAATCTGTGGAGCAAGACCGCGCATAACGGTAGAGAAAGGGAGGAAGTAAGTAGTGCGCACTGCTGAAAACGGCTGGTAGCTGCAATCATGTTTTCTCTTCTCACGTGTTTATTGGCCGAGCACTCTCGAGCCACTACTTGCGCAGAGACTTGTTTTCCTTCGCCTGCTTCACATATTCCCGGGACAGAATGTAGACTATAAGTTGCTAGATATTCTAGAATAACATCAATTGCTAAATATGCAATGAGTTTGAGTATGTTTTTAAGTCCACCTTATACACAGAAAGCCGGCCACCGTGGCGGAGTGGTTAGCATATCGCGATACGACGCCAGGGGTCTCGGGTACGAATCCCGGCCTGGGCATGCATGTTTCTGAGTGTCCATTCATAAATTTCATCATCACATCATCACTCATCCCCATCTTCGTAAATTAGCCAAACGTGGCACAAAAAGCGTAGTAAAATAAAGCAAATCAATCAATTATACACAGGAAGGCTAACGAGGACTGGACCTACAGTTTTAAGTGAGATCCGAACCAGTATGTGTCTCCACCAGGTACCAAACCCCTTAACGTTACCACTACGGCATCGGGGAAGCCACGCTTGATCTGCACTGAAGGCACGATGAATGAATGTGCAGTGTGATATGCATAAAATACGAAGAAAGGGAAACGAAGTTTATATTCTGTGGCTACCATGAGTACAATCGTTTGTTATATTTATAAGATGAGGATGGAGTATGCGACTATATTATTATGATTACGAGATATTCTTCTCAAGTTAACATACCTAGGTTCTTATGTCGGTGTTGTCACGCTCGAAGTTGTACCTAGTGAATTTTCAACTATGCTAAGTCTAAATAACAGGGTACAGGAGGATACTTCTGGGATATGTCGATCTTAGTTAATGTTGTTACCTAGACGAGATTCAGCCTTACGTTATTGTCGGTTATAATCCTATCCATACATATCTATCTAGTAGTGTTCTCATCTCGCAGTTGGTAAACAAATTGATACACTTAGGGACACGTATGAACTAGGGATGGCCAGATCCGGATCCTGGCGGATCCGAAATCCGGATGGTTCCGGATCCTAAAAATTTTCGGATCCGGATCCGGATCCAGAACTTTCGGATCTGGATACAAAACTTTCGGATCCGGATCCGTTTTGCCATCCCACATGCGCTTCTTTGGGAAGTAAGAATGTGCTTATAACATATTGTTACCTGATTATATATATATATATATATATATATATATATACACATATACATACACACATATATATAGTGTGTGTGCGCGCGTGCGCGATTTGTAATTAATTAATACGCATACACTTACAAGGGAGGTCTAAGTCTCCCCCTCCGACTTCCATTAAACTTGGCAGGTGTATAGAGGCCCCCCCTCAAATGTCAAGATGAGGAGAAATTGAAGTGGGGATCTGACCCCGAAACCACGTAAATATGGCATAGGAAGAAACAGGGAGCATAGGGCCTCTCTATACACGTGTCAAATTTCATGGGAATCGGAGGGGAACACAGGGGTCAGATGATCCCCACGTCTATTTGTCCTCTCCCGAACTCCTTTGTATTTTTCACATTTTATCTTTTCTGTTGTACGTCTTATTTTTTCCCTTCCACCATTCTTCTCTACTTGTATTACCAAGGGGCCCCCCATCCCCACCTCTCTCTCTCTCTCTCTCTCTCTCTCTCTCTCTCTCTCTGTTTAAAACACACATGTGCATGCACGGGTAATCCGTTCACCAAATCTTCCGATTAAAATTCTCTCTATCCACTCCAGCCTAGAAAAAAGTAGCGAAAGTACCCGATGTCGTCACCTGTTGTAAAGTCTCTTGGCTATCATTCCTATTTTGCCTCTGTGAATCTTGATATGACCTCCCTATTTCTCTCATTTATGTGTCCCTTCCCTGATGCCCTTCAATTGCTCAGTATCCTCTCAATTTCTCAGTATGTACTTCGCTTTGTACTACGTACAGGGGATATTTTATCTTATCCCTTTGAATCAAGAAGAAATTTATCATAGCCCATACTTTATTAGGCGTGCGACAGATTACATTAATTGATTTGATTTATTTGCTATATTTAACTTCGTTTTTCTTCCACTTTTGGCTATGCGCGAAGATGAGGATGAATTGTGATAAGATGAAGCAGACGAAGGGACAATCACAAACACATATGGGCAGATAACAAAACCACAAAAAAGCCCCACATAGAATTGTACTGGCTGTGAGTCCAGACGCCATAGTCTCGTTAGTCTGCTAAATGCAGTCCAGGGTGTACTACGTGGAAGAAAGTCTGACATTGAGTTGACAGATTAGAGTATATTGTTAAATTCATGAGACAATTATTGAAAATATGGATCGAAATCCGTTTTCCCTCCAAAATTCGCATTCTCTCTGTAATTCGTTATCCTTCTCAAACCTCTCTCGCGTCCGTAATCCTTCTCGCTCCGTAATCCGGATTGCGGATTTTTTTGGCCATTCCTAATATATATTAATTTTACTTCCTCTGCTTCTCTATATTTTTCTTTCTTTATGTTTTTGTTCTGTTTCCTGCATCTATCTTTCCTCATCTCCTTCCAATGTTTCTCTATCCCTTTCCGTCTCCCTCGTTCTCTCACATTTTAATCGTTCATGTGATTTTGGCTACTATAATCGACCTTAAGAACTAGATGACAACAAGTTGTGTTAGGACCACTTCATGGTGTACTAGGTTCCACCTGTATAACAGGAAAAATTGGATGCAAAGTCTCCAGAAAAGTCTAATCACATTTTCTATACTGTTACTGATTTTTTAAAAAGGGAATTAATTAATTCAGTTATCTCGCGGATATGGGTGATTTTTTTTTTTTAGTTGTCGATGTTCATTGAAGATTTATTTTGTTTTACATCTCGTCTTCGAGGAAATTCCACGTGAAAACAGGGGCGAGGTCCGTCACTCATTCTTTCATTAATTAATTAATTTATTATGAGTAAGGGCAGAATTTTTATGATTACATATTTTTTTTGGTAAGGGTGATATTTTCGTGAAATATATAGAAATTGATGTTAAGAAAACCTAATGAAATTAAAGTGCTTCCTTAGGGCATCTCTATATGTAAAAACGTGAAAAGTAAAGAGACGTAGAAGTTTCGTTAGCCGAAATGCTGTGAATTAGTTCCTTTCTTGTCACTTAAATCAACCAGGCAGTATAGCTACTACTTCCAACTTGTAGGTAAACGTCTGCATGAGCACGACGGTGTATGTAGCACATTTCTACAAAGAGTAGAAGGTTGGGGAATACAATTTTGCACATGGTGTTTATTTTCACTACCTGCCTGGACTAACGTGTTCACTTGTTTTCCCTTGTCCCTTGTCCCACTTCTCATCCACACGGTGAAGTAATTAAATCTTGAGATTAAACGAAGCCGAAAACGGCGAACAATTACACGGTGATTGAATATGGAAACCTTCGTTCATGTCCGCAACCTGTTTATGTTGAAATTCCTTTTGTTTTACACTACTCGCCTCTTCAAGTCAAACGCAACCGATTTGAATTAATACATATGCATGTTAGTCACTAATAGTCAACTTTTTGCTTAGTGTTTCAACATGTAGTGTGCATTCATTGTGAACCTGAGGGTGTATGCTTCGATTTTAATACATGTGCACAGAATACAAATAGTGTGACTACTTCTTCTTCTTCTGGCTATTGCCAACAGGATACCATGCTTAGTAATATTTCTTGCAGACTGTGTGTAATTTAATACAGTACGTGTTGCAAGACTAGAACAATCGCACACAGAAATGTATCATTGTATAGTATGCATATTCAAGAATATTCCAATGATCACACAAACATAAACTAGACACTTTGTGTGAAAACCATTGTAATGTTTATTAGTAATTTACATGTAGGTTTGTATATAGTAATAATTTATAGCCACTGCATTCTTGGCTTTTGAAAATGGTAATATTTTCCACGTGTACCCTTGAGAATAGATGTTATTATTTTTTTTTAAAAAAAAGCTTAAAGGTGTATGTCTATTCATTTCGTCATCCGAACTGTGAACTAGTTTCGTTTTGTCATAGAAATCAAATTATAAAAAATAAATTAGAAATATTTTAGGAGAGGACGTCTGTCTGTCCCTCTCTATATCAGGGACGGCGCTACAGGGGGGGCTAGGGGGGTACGGAAACTCCCCAAACCAGGCCTCATCCCCCCCCGGTAGCCCCCCTAGATTTTTGTAGTACGGTCGACACATTTCAACCGAAAACTTAAAAAGTAAAATTTACATGTCCATTATGAAACTTCCATTGGGTCAAGTACAATGTTCAAGTACATTCTCTAGTTCGGTTAGATCGCAATTACTTTATTACGATGTGTTCTGAAATCAGTGGGCCACTGGTCATTCCATACTAAGTAATTTGCCAAACTTGCTACGAAATCATCTGCCTGCCTGGAAGATGGACGTATTCAGTGGCTGTGAGATTGTTCTTTGTTGTTGGCAGCCTCTGTAAATAGTATCACTATATTTCGGAATAGGTCTAACAGGTGTGACAAATGAAATTCAGTAAGTAGGACGACGTTCAAAATCTAAAGAAGCGATATGTTTCCTTTCTGTCTGTTAGTTCCTCATTAGAGTACCGACAATTGCATGAGAGTTTTCTCATTGGTTTCATCGTTATTCCCCAAAGGTTTATGGCAGCAGCAACACAAGCCTTCCTATCCTTATCACTGCAAATATTCGAGAGGGAGAAATACAAAGTTAAAGAATGAAAGAGACCACAAACTACCTAATTCCTAAATGCTAAAACATTGTAAATATTAAAATTGGCCTCCCAGCACCCATAGTCTAGCGATAGAATTGCTGCCTTCATATCAAGGGGTCCCAGGTTCAATTCCGGTGGAGGTAACATTTCATTACGTCATTCAGATTCCACTAGAAGGGCTTCCTTGACGTAATGGCAACGTCGTCGACTTGTAATAAAGGGGTCCCGAGTTCGATACCCGGTGGAGGCACATTGCACAGTGGTTCGGATCCCACTTTATACTGTAGGTCCAGTCCAGATTAACTTATCTGTGCATAAAGTGGACTTCAAAAAACAATTCAATTCAATTCCACTAGAAGCTGTAGCTCTCGTCCCAATTAGCCTCTGTGCATATAATATACCGTAATACAAATTCAATCAAGTAATCATTGAAATACGGTGCGAATATCAGTAGGTTTGGGCAATTTTCTTGCTCGCAGTCCTAGTCCTACATGTTAATTAATTATAATTTGTGAGGTTAGGAAATAATACCTGCAGTACCACTATAGTGGACAAACTTGATTCTGTGCAGATGAATCAATCTTTGAAGCACATCTAAAACTATTGATCCAATTCTGTTCAGTATTTATGCACAATATATTCTGAAATAAAATTAAAATCTTCAGCAGTTATTTTCACTAAAAAAATGCACAGTGCAAGAGTTGCAACTATATTCATTGCTTTTATGTCAATGTATTTTTTTTCCTAGTGGAAGTGAATTTGTTGTAAAAATATTCTTGTTTCTTGTGAGTGGACGGCTTTTCCGGCGTCCTCCCCATTGTTAGCCCTAAGTTCTGAATTTTAGTCGTTGAACAAGAAAAAGTAAGATATTTCATCATGGCAGAGAAAATGGCATCATTAACATACTTTCTATTCAAGTGTGGTTTGATGCCTACTTTATTAAGTTAGTGCCGCTTTTCTGATGCACGAAAAGCTACAATCTTTCGCCGCTCCCTACTGTTGTAATTTGAACAGTTTAGAGTTATGGCACACTGATTCAGAAAGGAACTCAAAATAAAGACCCTTCAGCAGCTTCTTGCAATGGTTGAAATATTTAAAATTGCCTTTTACGAACTTTATAAGCTTGTGTTATTGAAATGTGCACACCCCCATCAACGGCTGCTTACGGCAAATCAAGTGTTGCCTTCGTAATCGAAATGGTAATGAGAGGTTGAATGCTATATCTATTCTGTCCTTTGAGAAAGAGCTTGCAAAATCTTTGGATCTAGCTGCTCATAAAAACAGACTTACCTTATCGTAGTTTCTTGCTGTGGTTATTTTCTTATTTGAACAAAAAAGTACTCACATTCTTTACGTAGAAAGTGTGTTACGTGTAGTATTTATACATAGCTATATCCAGCGAGGTGATAATGAGTGTACTTTTATGGTGTATTTTGTTTAATGTTCATATGAATAGTAAGTATGTGATACTATTCCTCTCGATAATGGCTTAGTAAAAGAAAACAATACAATTATTGTATTTTATTTGACATAAAAGATTCGCGCCTGTGGAACAAATTGCAACATAACATCTCAGTGATTTATCTTTGGATCTGACTGCAAAGCATATGTCACTGGTAAAATTATACCGTAGTTAAGTATTACGTAACTAACTATTAGCCGATATTAGTTAGCTCACGAGAATTTGACTCCGAAATCTGTAGCCCCCACTTATTTTAGGCTGACGCCGTCACTGCTCTATATATATACAGTGTAGATAGAACGAAAAAGAAGTCAACGAAATAGACACAGGCAGAACGGAAGATGAAAAGAGGCATAATGAAGTAAAAGAAATGCTAAAAGAGAAGAAAAGGAACACAAGTGAGGAATGATGACAAGGAGAGAGAAAGTGAAATAAAGAAACGAAATAATAAAGGATGAACAAGACAAAGAACAAACGAGAAAGGTAGCAAAGTAATCAACACGAGAGAGGGGGAGGGAGGCAGAGAGCAACTGGGAGAGAAAAGAGAAAATCTAGGAAAAAAGATACAAGAAAAGGAAATCAAGGGTGCAATGGATACAAATGAAAATAAGGAAGGGGGACTAAGTTACAATTTTCTGTTACTCCAGGAAGGGTCAAGTGTCAAGAGACTTTTCAAGTGGACATCCATGCAACACATGCTTAATTTTTAAAAAAATATTCACCTCTGAAACAACCAGGTGTTTATGTGCGAGATCATGCAAGAAATAAATAGAAGTTTATGGTAGATCAACGTGTTAAACATACCAAGGAACTTCATCCTAAGAAACTACTTTATACTGAATTCCTTCCAAGAGTGAAGAAGAAATGTAAGCTGGTTTGGGAAGAATTCTGTTAGAGTCAGCTGTAAAATGCTGGGAAAATTAACCGTGAGGTTGCCACAAAACCACTTGTACACGTGATACTTCCAAATGCATCTCCCAAGATTTCTTCAACTTTCATACTCCTACGCACTGACCACGCATGTTTAAATATAGTACATCTAGCAAAAATCGGTGTTGTCGGTTCAGACAGTTGTTTGCGTGGTGTATCAAGTCAAACAACAAGCACGTGTCGTTTGGTGTGTCTGGTACGTAGTCAAGCACACATAAAGTTACATACTGGATTAAAACACAATTTCAAATTCCCATCTCGAGCCTACTCCCAAATTCATCCACCGGTACCAGTTATGTTGATGTTACTTTTTGCGACAATGCAAGAATCTCTTTATAAAGCTTATAACAACGACTCTGCAATCAAACTTTCTTTTATGTGGAACACCGTAGCGGAATGGTTAGCACAGTGCTCTACGACGCCAGGGATCCCGGATTCGAATCCCGTCCTGGTCATGGGTGTTTTTTTGTGAGCGTACATTCATCAGTTTCATCATATCATCACTCCAAAATGATATTTGCCCTCAGGCAATACATATCCAACAAGTGCTGGGCCAATTTTGAATATGACTTAAGGATAATTATTACATTATCTACATTAAGACAATTGGGTTTAATAATATTAACATTATCTATGGGACTTAAGGAATTATCATCCTCATCGTCGATAAGGAATTACCATCCTCATCGTCGCTGTTGTTTGTTGGTGTTGTAAGTCCGCTTCATGCACAGAAAGGCTAATCGGGACTGGACATAGAGTTTAAAGTGGGATCAGAACCACTATGTGCCTCTACCGGGAATAGAACACTAAATAAAAATTAAAAGTTATATGGAAGAAACTTTATTCTTAGATTCAAGAGGCACTTAAGTTTCAAGTATATATTTATGTACGAGTTGATACATACACATATAGCGATCATGGCTCAACTCGGTTATTTGTCGCTGAGAATGCCAGAAGAAATGAAAGTTTATTTTCGTGTCTACCTTGCAAAACAAATGTAAATTGAGATGCATCTACAGCTATTTATGCAGGGGCGTAGCGAGATGGGGTCCCTGGGGCAGATTCCTCAACTGCTCCCCCCCCCCCCGTTACTGCTATAGCTAATAGTGTCTGGTCTGGATCTATGAATACAAAAATGCGTAATTTTTATATATGGGGTGGTAAACAAACAGGCTATACTTCTCTTGATTATGATTAAAGATGTGTTGATTTGATTTTGGCACATGCTAGAGCTTAATAATAAGAGTGTATTCAAAATTACTACTATATACAACATATACTGTGAAATACAATAGTTCATTTCTCATTAACAAATTAAGATTGCAATGCTTACCTTATTGATTATCATTTAAAATGTTGGTCTGAAATGACTTTTTCTTGATATTTTGTCTGCAAAAGCATTGAATTGCATTGATTTTCTTGGCTCTGTCATTTTCAAAGCCAGACCACTAAAGCGTTCCTGACTCATAGTACTGCGTAAATATGTTTTAATAATTTTCAATTTAGAAAACGATTTTTTCTGGCTTTGCTACTGT
>NW_028143902.1:0-18000 GCF_977018435.1 Lepisma saccharinum
TTTCAGATAGGAGGTTCCATATAAGGTCAAAAACTACATACTCAGATCTTCACCAAACATTGCAGGAATACATTGGATGTCAAGACACGTGGAAAAAACGTACAAAACAAGAGATTGGGGTCATCAAGATTTTGCACGGATTTTTTAGGAATTTTCAAATTTTCAGATGGGAGGTTCCAGATAAGGTCAAAAACTACATACTCAGATCTTCACCAAACTTTGCAGGGATACATTGGATGTCAAGACACGTGGAAAAAACGTACAAAACAAGAGATTGGAGACATCAAGATTTTGGACGAATTTTTTAAGAATTTTCAAATTTTCAGATAGGAGGTTCCATATAAGGTCAAAAACTACATACTCAGATCTTCACCAAACTTTGCATGGATACATTATGTGTCAAGACACGTGGATAAAACGTACAAAACAAAAGATTGGAGACATCAAGATTTTGGTCGAATTTTTTAAGAATTTTCAAATTTTCAGATGGGAGGTTCCAGATAAGGTCAAAAACTACATACTCAGATCTTCACCAAACTTTGCAGGGATACATTGGATGTCAAGACACGTGGAAAAAACGTACAAAAAAGAGATTGGAGACATCAAGATTTTGGACGAATTTTTTAACAATTTTCAAATTTTCAGAAAGGATGTTCCAGATAAGGTCAAAAACGACATACTCAGATCTTCACCAAACTTTGCAGGGATACATTGGATATCAAGACACGTGGAAAAAACGTACAAAACAAGAGATTGGAGACATCAAGATTTTGGACGAATTTTTTAAGAATTTTCAAATTTTCAGATAGGAGGTTCCAGATAAGGTCAAAAACTACATACTCAGATCTTCACCAAACTTTGCAGGGATACATTGGATGTCAAGACACGTGGAAAAAACGTACAAAACAAGAGATTGGGGTCATCAAGATTTTGGACGGATTTTTTAGGAATTTTCAAATTTTCAGATGGGAGGTTCCAGATAAGGTCAAAAACTACATACTCAGATCTTCACCAAACATTGCAGGGATACATTGGATGTCAAGACACGTGGAAAAAACGTACAAAACAAGAGATTGGAGACATCAAAATTTTGGACGAATTTTTTAAGAATTTTCAAATTTTCAGATAGGAGGTTCCAGATGAGGTCAAAAACTACATACTCAGATCTTCACCAAACTTTGCAGGAATACTTACATGTCAAGACACGTGGAAAAAACGTACAAAACAAGAGATCGGAGACATCAAGATTTTCGACGAATTTTTTAAGAATTTTCAAATTTTCAGATGGGAGGTTCCAGATAAGGTCAAAAACGACATACTCAGATCTTCACCAAACTTTGCATGGATACATTGGATGTCAAGATACGTGGAAAAAACATACAAAACATAGGATTGGTGACATCAAGATTTTGGACGAATTTTTTAAGAATTTTCAAATTTTCAGATAGGAGGTTCCATATAAGGTCAAAAACTACATACTCAGATCTTCACCAAACTTTGCAGGGATACATTGGATGTCAAGACACGTGGAAAAAACGTACAAAACAAGAGATTGGAGACATCAAGATTATGGACGAATTTTTTGAGAATTTTCAAATTTTCAGAAAGGAGGTTCCATATAAGGTCAAAAACTACATACTCAGATCTTCACCAAACTTTGCAGGGATACATTGGATGTGAAGAATCGTGGAAAAAACGTACAAAACAAGAGATTGAAGACATCAAGATTTTCGACGAATTTTTTAAGAATTTTCAAATTTTCAGAAAGGATGTTCCAGATAAGGTCAAAAACGACATACTCAGATCTTCACTAACTTTGCAGGGATACATTGGAGGTCGAGACACGTGGAAAAAACGTACAAAACAAGAGATTGGAGACATCAAGATTTTGGACGAATTTTTGAAGAATTTTCAAATTTTCAGATAGGAGGTTCCAGATAAGGTCAAAAACTACATACTCAGATCTCCACCAAACATTGCAGGGATACATTGGATGTCAAGACACGTGGAAAAAACGTACAAAGCAAGAGATTGGAGACATCAAGATTTTCGACGAATTTTTGAAGAATTTTCAAATTTTCAGATAGGAGGTTCCAGATAAGGTCAAAAACTACATACTCAGATCTTCACCAAACGTTGCATGGATACATTATGTGTCAAGACACGTGGAAAAAACGTACAAAACAAAAGATTGGAGACATCAAGATTTTGGTCGAATTTTTTAAGAATTTTCAAATTTTCAGATGGGAGGTTCCAGATAAGGTCAAAAACTACATACTCAGATCTTCACCAAACTTTGCAGGGATACATTGGATGTCAAGACACGTGGAAAAAACGTACAAAACAAGAGATTGGAGACATCAAGATTATGGACGAATTTTTTGAGAATTTTCAAATTTTCAGAAAGGAGGTTCCATATAAGGTCAAAAACTACATACTCAGATCTTCACCAAACTTTGCAGGGATACATTGGATGTCAAGACACGTGGAAAAAACGTACAAAACAAGAGATTGGAGACATCAAGATTTTCGACGAATTTTTTAAGAATTTTCAAATTTTCAGAAAGGATGTTCCAGATAAGGTCAAAAACGACATACTCAGATCTTCACCAAACTTTGCAGGGATACATTGGAGGTCGAGACACGTGGAAAAAACGTACAAAACAAGAGATTGGAGACATCAAGATTTTGGACGAATTTTTGAAGAATTTTCAAATTTTCTGATAGGAGTTCCCAGATAAGGTCAAAAACTACATACTCAGATCTCCACCAAACATTGCAGGGATACATTGGATGTCAAGACACGTGGAAAAAACGTACAAAACAAGAGATTGGAGACATCAAGATTTTCGACGAATTTTTGAAGAATTTTCAAATTTTCAGATGGGAGGTTCCAGATAAGGTCAAAAACTACATACTCAGATCTTCACCAAACTTTGCAGGGATACATTGGATGTCAAGACACGTGGAAAAAACGTACAAAAAAGAGATTGGAGACATCAAGATTTTGGACGAATTTTTTAACAATTTTCAAATTTTCAGAAAGGATGTTCCAGATAAGGTCAAAAACGACATACTCAGATCTTCACCAAACTTTGCATGGATACATTGGATGTCAAGACACGTGGAAAAAACGTACAAAACAAGAGATTGGGGTCATCAAGATTTTGCACGGATTTTTTAGGAATTTTCAAATTTTCAGATGGGAGGTTCCAGATAAGGTCAAAAACTACATACTCAGATCTTCACCAAACTTTGCAGGGATACATTGGATGTCAAGACACGTGGAAAAAACGTACAAAACAAGAGATTGGAGACATCAAGATTTTGGACGAATTTTTTAAGAATTTTCAAATTTTCAGATAGGAGGTTCCATATAAGGTCAAAAACTACATACTCAGATCTTCACCAAACTTTGCATGGATACATTATGTATCAAGACACGTGGAAAAAACGTACAAAACAAAAGATTGGAGACATCAAGATTTTGGTCGAATTTTTAAAGAATTTTCAAATTTTCAGATGGGAGGTTCCAGATAAGGTCAAAAACTACATACTCAGATCTTCACCAAACTTTGCCGGGATACATTGGATGTCAAGACACGTGGAAAAAACGTACAAAAAAGAGATTGGAGACATCAAGATTTTGGACGAATTTTTTTAACAATTTTCAAATTTTCAGAAAGGATGTTCCAGATAAGGTCAAAAACGACATACTCAGATCTTCACCAAACTTTGCAGGGATACATTGGATATCAAGACACGTGGAAAAAACGTACAAAACAAGAGATTGGAGACATCAAGATTTTCGACGAATTTTTTAAGAATTTTCAAATTTTCAGATAGGAGGTTCCAGATAAGGTCAAAAACTACATACTCAGATCTTCACCAAACGTTGCAGGGATACTTTGCATGTCAAGACACGTGGAAAAAACGTACAAAACAAAAGATTGGAGACATCAAGATTTTCGACGAATTTTTTAAGAATTTTCAAATTTTCAGATGGGAGGTTCCAGATAAGGTCAAAAACGACATACTCAGATCTTCACCAAACTTTGCATGGATACATTGGATGTCAAGACACGTGGAAAAAACGTACAAAACAAGAGATTGGAGACATCAAGATTTTGCACGGATTTTTTAGGAATTTTCAAATTTTCAGATGGGAGGTTCCAGATAAGGTCAAAAACTACATACTCAGATCTTCACCAAACTTTGCATGGATACATTATGTGTCAAGACACGTGGAAAAAACGTACAAAACAAAAGATTGGAGACATCAAGATTTTGGTCGAATTTTTTAAGAATTTTCAAATTTTCAGATGGGAGGTTCCAGATAAGGTCAAAAACTACATACTCAGATCTTCACCAAACTTTGCAGGGATCCATTGGATGTCAAGACACGTGGAAAAAACGTACAAAAAAGAGATTGGAGACATCAAGATTTTGGACGAATTTTTTAACAATTTTCAAATTTTCAGAAAGGATGTTCCAGATAAGGTCAAAAACGACATACTCAGATCTTCACCAAACTTTGCAGGGATACATTGGATATCAAGACACGTGGAAAAAACGTACAAAACAAGAGATTGGAGACATCAAGATTTTGGACGAATTTTTTAAGAATTTTCAAATTTTCAGATAGGAGGTTCCAGATAAGGTCAAAAACTACATACTCAGATCTTCACCAAACTTTGCAGGGATACATTGGATGTCAAGACACGTGGAAAAAACGTACAAAACAAGAGATTGGAGACATCAAGATTTTGGACGAATTTTTTAAGAATTTTCAAATTTTCAGATAGGAGGTTCCAGATGAGGTCAAAAACTACATACTCAGATCTTCACCAAACTTTGCAGGAATACTTTGCATGTCAAGACACGTGGAAAAAACGTACAAAACAAGAGATCGGAGACATCAAGATTTTCGACGAATTTTTTAAGAATTTTCAAATTTTCAGATGGGAGGTTCCAGATAAGGTCAAAAACGACATACTCAGATCTTCACCAAACTTTGCAGGGATCCATTGGAGGTCGAGACACGTGGAAAAAACGTACAAAACAAGAGATTGGAGACATCAAGATTTTGGACGAATTTTTTAAGAATTTTCAAATTTTCAGATAGGAGGTTCCATATAAGGTCAAAAACTACATACTCAGATCTTCACCAAACTTTGCAGGTATACATTGGATGTCAAGACACGTGGAAAAAACGTACAAAACAAGAGATTGGAGACATCAAGATTTTGGACGATTTTTTTAAAAATTTTCAAATTTTCAGAAATGCGGTTCCAGATAAGGTCAAAAACTACATACTCAGATCTTCACCAAACTTTGCAGGGATACATTGGATGTCAAGACACGTGGAAAAAACGTACAAAACAAGAGATTCGGGTCAACAAGATTTTGGACGGATATTTTAGGAATTTTCAAATTTTCAGATGGGAGGTTCCAGATAAGGTCAAAAACTACATACTCAGATCTTCACCAAACTCTGCAGGGATACATTGTATGTCAAGACACGTGGAAAAAACATACAAAACAAGAGATTGGAGACATCAAGATTTTGGACGAATTTTTTAAGAATTTTCAAATTTTCAGATAGGAGGCTCCATATAAGGTCAAAAACTACATACTCAGATCTTCACCAAACATTGCAGGGATACATTGGATGTCAAGACACGTGGAAAAAACGTACAAAACAAGAGATTGGAGACATCAAGATTTTGGACGAATTTTTTAAGAATTTTCAAATTTTCAGATAGGAGGTTCCAGATAAGGTCAAAAACTACATACTCAGATCTTCACCAAACGTTGCAGGGATACTTTGCATGTCAAGACACGTGGAAAAAACGTACAAAACAAGAGATCGGAGACATCAAGATTTTCGACGAATTTTTTAAGAATTTTCAAATTTTCAGATGGGAGGTTCCAGATAAGGTCAAAAACGACATACTCAGATCTTCACCAAACTTTGCATGGATACATTGGATGTCAAGACACGTGGAAAAAACATACAAAACATAGGATTGGTGACATCAAGATTTTGGACGAATTTTTTAAGATTTTTCAAATTTTCAGATAGGAGGTCCCATATAAGGTCAAAAACTACATACTCAGATCTTCACCAAACTTTGCAGGGATATATTGGAGGTCGAGACACGTGGAAAAAAAGTACAAAACAAGAGATTGGGGTCATCAAGATTTTGGACGGATTTTTTAGGAATTTTCAAATTTTCAGATGGGAGGTTCCAGATAAGGTCAAAAACTACATACTCAGATCTTCACCAAACATTGCAGGGATACATTGGATGTCAAGACACGTGGAAAAAACGTACAAAACAAAAGATTGGAGACATCAAGATTTTGGTCGAATTTTTTAAGAATTTTCAAATTTTCAGATAGGAGGTTCCAGATGAGGTCAAAAACTACATACTCAGATCTTCACCAAACTTTGCAGGAATACTTTGCATGTCAAGACACGTGGAAAAAACGTACAAAAAAGAGATTGGAGACATCAAGATTTTGGACGAATTTTTTAAGAATTTTCAAATTTTCAGATGGGAGGTTCCAGATAAGGTCAAAAACGACATACTCAGATCTTCACCAAACTTTGCAGGGATCCATTGGAGGTCGAGACACGTGGAAAAAACGTACAAAACAAGAGATTGGAGACATCAAGATTTTGGACGAATTTTTTAAGAATTTTCAAATTTTCAGATAGGAGGTTCCATATAAGGTCAAAAACTACATACTCAGATCTTCACCAAACTTTGCAGGGATACATTGGATGTCAAGACACGTGGAAAAAACGTACAAAACAAAAGATTGGAGACATCAAGGTTTTCGACGAATTTTTTAAGAATTTTCAAATTTTCAGATAGGAGGTTCCAGATAAGGTCAGAAACTACATACTCAGATCTTCACCAAACTTTGCAGGGATACATTATGTGTCAAGACACGTGGAAAAAACGTACAAAACAAAAGATTGGAGACATCAAGATTTTGGTCGAATTTTTTAAGAATTTTCAAATTTTCAGATGGGAGGTTCCAGATAAGGTCAAAAACTACATACTCAGATCTTCACCAAACTTTGCAGGGATCCATTGGAGGTCGAGACACGTGGAAAAACGTACAAAACAAGAGATTGGAGACATCAAGATTTTGGACGAATTTTTTAAGAATTTTCAAATTTTCAGATAGGAGGTTCCATATAAGGTCAAAAACTACATACTCAGATCTTCACCAAACTTTGCAGGGATACATTGGATATCAAGACACGTGGAAAAAACGTACAAAACAAGAGATTGGAGACATCAAGATTTTGGACGAATTTTTTAAGAATTTTCAAATTTTCAGATGGGAGGTTCAATATAAGGTCAAAAACTACATACTCAGATCTTCACCAAACTTTGCAGGGATACATTGGATGTCAAGACACGTGGAAAAAACGTACAAAACAAGAGATTGGGGTCATCAAGATTTTGGACGGATTTTTTAGGAATTTTCAAATTTTCAGATGGGAGGTTCCAGATAAGGTCAAAAACTACATACTCAGATCTTCACCAAACATTGCAGGGATACATTGGATGTCAAGACACGTGGAAAAAACGTACAAAACAAGAGATTGGAGACATCAAAATTTTGGACGAATTTTTTAAGAATTTTCAAATTTTCAGATAGGAGGTTCCAGATGAGGTCAAAAACTACATACTCAGATCTTCACCAAACTTTGAAGGAATACTTTGCATGTCAAGACACGTGGAAAAAACGTACAAAACAAGAGATCGGAGACATCAAGATTTTCGACGAATTTTTTAAGAATTTTCAAATTTTCAGATGGGAGGTTCCAGATAAGGTCAAAAACGACATACTCAGATCTTCACCAAACTTTGCATGGATACATTGGATGTCAAGACACGTGGAAAAAACATACAAAACATAGGATTGGTGACATCAAGATTTTGGACGAATTTTTTAAGAATTTTCAAATTTTCAGATAGGAGGTTCCATATAAGGTCAAAAACTACATACTCAGATCTTCACCAAACTTTGCAGGGATACATTGGAGGTCGAGACACGTGGAAAAAAAGTACAAAACAAGAGATTGGGGTCATCAAGATTTTGGACGGATTTTTTAGGAATTTTCAAATTTTCAGATGGGAGGTTATAGATAAGGTCAAAAACTACATACTCAGATCTTCACCAAACATTGCAGGGATACATTGGATGTCAAGACACGTGGAAAAAACGTACAAAACAAGAGATTGGAGACATCAAGATTTTGGACGAATTTTTTAAGAATTTTCAAATTTTCAGAAAGGAGGTTCCAGATGAGGTCAAAAACTACATACTCAGATCTTCACCAAACTTTGCAGGAATACTTTGCATGTCAAGACACGTGGAAAAAACGTACAAAACAAGAGATCGGGGACATCAAGATTTTCGACGAATTTTTTAAGAATTTTCAAATTTTCAGATGGGAGGTTCCAGATAAGGTCAAAAACGACATACTCAGATCTTCACCAAACTTTGCAGGGATCCATTGGAGGTCGAGACACGTGGAAAAAACGTACAAAACAAGAGATTGGAGACATCAAGATTTTGGACGAATTTTTTAAGAATTTTCAAATTTTCAGATAGGAGGTTCCATATAAGGTCAAAAACTACATACTCAGATCTTCACCAAACTTTGCAGGGATACATTGGATGTCAAGACACGTGGAAAAAACGTACAAAACAAGAGATTGGAGACATCAAGATTTTCGACGAATTTTTTAAGAATTTTCAAATTTTCAGAAAGGATGTTCCAGATAAGGTCAAAAACTACATACTCAGATCTTCACCAAACTTTGCAGGGATCCATTGGATGTCAAGACACGTGGAAAAAACGTACAAAAAAGAGATTGGAGACATCAAGATTTTGGACGAATTTTTTAACAATTTTCAAATTTTCAGAAAGGATGTTCCAGATAAGGTCAAAAACGACATACTCAGATCTTCACCAAACTTTGCAGGGATACATTGGATATCAAGACACGTGGAAAAAACGTACAAAACAAGAGATTGGAGACATCAAGATTTTGGACGAATTTTTTAAGAATTTTCAAATTTTCAGATAGGAGGTTCCAGATAAGTTCAAAAACTACATACTCAGATCTTCACCAAACTTTGCAGGGATACATTGGATGTCAAGACACGTGGAAAAAACGTACAAAACAAGAGATTGGAGACATCAAGATTTTGGACGATTTTTTTAAGAATTTTCAAATTTTCAGATAGGAGGTTCCAGATGAGGTCAAAAACTACATACTCAGATCTTCACCAAACTTTGCAGGAATACTTTGCATGTCAAGACACGTGGAAAAAACGTACAAAACAAGAGATCGGAGACATCAAGATTTTCGACGAATTTTTTAAGAATTTTTAAATTTTCAGATGGGAGGTTCCAGATAAGGTCAAAAACGACATACTCAGATCTTCACCAAACTTTGCAGGGATCCATTGGAGGTCGAGACACGTGGAAAAAACGTACAAAACAAGAGATTGGAGACATCAAGATTTTGGACGAATTTTTTAACAATTTTCAAATTTTCAGAAAGGATGTTCCAGATAAGGTCAAAAACGACATACTCAGATCTTCACCAAACTTTGCAGGGATACATTGGATATCAAGACACGTGGAAAAAACGTACAAAACAAGAGATTGGAGACATCAAGATTTTGGACGAATTTTTTAAGAATTTTCAAATTTTCAGATAGGAGGTTCCATATAAGGTCAAAAACTACATACTCAGATCTTCACCAAACTTTGCAGGGATACATTGGATGTCAAGACACGTGGAAAAAACGTACAAAACAAAAGATTGGAGACATCAAGATTTTCGACGAATTTTTTAAGAATTTTCAAATTTTCAGATAGGAGGTTCCAGATAAGGTCAAAAACTACATACTCAGATCTTCACCAAACTTTGCAGGGATACATTATGTGTCAAGACACGTGGAAAAAACGTACAAAACAAAAAATTGGAGACATCAAGATTTTGGTCGAATTTTTTAAGAATTTTCAAATTTTCAGATGGGAGGTTCCAGATAGGGTCAAAAACTACATACTCAGATCTTCACCAAACTTTGCAGGGATCCATTGGAGGTCGAGACACGTGGAAAAACGTACAAAACAAGAGATTGGAGACATCAAGATTTTGGACGAATTTTTTAAGAATTTTCAAATTTTCAGATAGGAGGTTCCATATAAGGTCAAAAACTACATACTCAGATCTTCACCAAACTTTGCAGGGATACATTGGATATCAAGACACGTGGAAAAAACGTACAAAACAAGAGATTGGAGACATCAAGATTTTGGACGAATTTTTTAAGAATTTTCAAATTTTCAGATGGGAGGTTCAATATAAAGTCAAAAACTACATACTCAGATCTTCACCAAACTTTGCAGGGATACATTGGATGTCAAGACACGTGGAAAAAACGTACAAAACAAGAGATTGGGGTCATCAAGATTTTGGACGGATTTTTTAGGAATTTTCAAATTTTCAGATGGGAGGTTCCAGATAAGGTCAAAAACTACATACTCAGATCTTCACCAAACATTGCAGGGATACATTGGATGTCAAGACACGTGGAAAAAACGTACAAAACAAGAGATTGGAGACATCAAAATTTTGGACGAATTTTTTAAGAATTTTCAAATTTTCAGATAGGAGGTTCCAGATGAGGTCAAAAACTACATACTCAGATCTTCACCAAACTTTGAAGGAATACTTTGCATGTCAAGACACGTGGAAAAAACGTACAAAACAAGAGATCGGAGACATCAAGATTTTCGACGAATTTTTTAAGAATTTTCAAATTTTCAGATGGGAGGTTCCAGATAAGGTCAAAAACGACATACTCAGATCTTCACCAAACTTTGCATGGATACATTGGATGTCAAGACACGTGGAAAAAACATACAAAACATAGGATTGGTGACATCAAGATTTTGGACGAATTTTTTAAGAATTTTCAAATTTTCAGATAGGAGGTTCCATATAAGGTCAAAAACTACATACTCAGATCTTCACCAAACTTTGCAGGGATACATTGGATGTCAAGACACGTGGAAAAAACGTACAAAACAAGAGATTGGAGACATCAAGATTTTCGACGAATTTTTTAAGAATTTTCAAATTTTCAGAAAGGAGGTTCCAGATGAGGTCAAAAACTACATACTCAGATCTTCACCAAACTTTGCAGGGATCCATTGGATGTCAAGACACGTGGAAAAAACGTACAAAAAAGAGATTGGAGACATCAAGATTTTGGACGAATTTTTTAACAATTTTCAAATTTTCAGAAAGGATGTTCCAGATAAGGTCAAAAACGACATACTCAGATCTTCACCAAACTTTGCAGGGATACATTGAATATCAAGACACGTGGAAAAAACGTACAAAACAAGAGATTGGAGACATCAAGATTTTGGACGAATTTTTTAAGAATTTTCAAATTTTCAGATAGGAGGTTCCAGATAAGGTCAAAAACTACATACTCAGATCTTCACCAAACTTTGCAGGGATACATTGGATGTCAAGACACGTGGAAAAAACGTACAAAACAAGAGATTGGAGACATCAAGATTTTGGACGAATTTTTTAAGAATTTTCAAATTTTCAGATAGGAGGTTCCAGATGAGGTCAAAAACTACATACTCAGATCTTCACCAAACTTTGCAGGAATACTTTGCATGTCAAGACACGTGGAAAAAACGTACAAAACAAGAGATCGGAGACATCAAGATTTTCGACGAATTTTTTAAGAATTTTCAAATTTTCAGATGGGAGGTTCCAGATAAGGTCAAAAACGACATACTCAGATCTTCACCAAACTTTGCAGGGATCCATTGGAGGTCGAGACACGTGGAAAAAACGTACAAAACAAGAGATTGGAGACATCAAGATTTTGGACGAATTTTTTAAGAATTTTCAAATTTTCAGATAGGAGGTTCCATATAAGGTCAAAAACTACATACTCAGATCTTCACCAAACATTGCAGGGATACATTGGATGTCAAGACACGTGGAAAAAACGTACAAAACAAGAGATTGGAGACATCAAGATTTTGGACGAATTTTTTAAGAATTTTCAAATTTTCAGATAGGAGGTTCCAGATAAGGTCAAAAACTACATACTCAGATCTTCACCAAACGTAGCAGGGATACTTTGCATGTCAAGACACGTGGAAAAAACGTACAAAACAAGAGATCGGAGACATCAAGATTTTCGACGAATTTTTTAAGAATTTTCAAATTTTCAGATGGGAGGTTCCAGATAAGGTCAAAAACGACATACTCAGATCTTCACCAAACTTTGCATGGATACATTGGATGTCAAGACACGTGGAAAAAACATACAAAACATAGGATTGGTGACATCAAGATTTTGGACGAATTTTTTAAGAATTTTCAAATTTTCAGATAGGAGGTTCCATATAAGGTCAAAAACTACATACTCAGATCTTCACCAAACTTTGCAGGGATACATTGGAGGTCGAGACACGTGGAAAAAAAGTACAAAACAAGAGATTGGGGTCATCAAGATTTTGGACGGATTTTTTAGGAATTTTCAAATTTTCAGATGGGAGGTTCCAGATAAGGTCAAAAACTACATACTCAGATCTTCACCAAACATTGCAGGGATACATTGGATGTCAAGACACGTGGAAAAAACGTACAAAACAAGAGATTGGAGACATCAAGATTTTGGACGAATTTTTTAAGAATTTTCAAATTTTCAGATAGGAGGTTCCATATAAGGTCAAAAACTACATACTCAGATCTTCACCAAACTTTGCAGGGATACATTGGATGTCAAGACACGTGGAAAAAACGTACAAAACAAAAGATTGGAGACATCAAGATTTTCGACGAATTTTTTAAGAATTTTCAAATTTTCAGATAGGAGGTTCCAGATAAGGTCAAAAACTACATACTCAGATCTTCACCAAACTTTGCAGGGATACATTATGTGTCAAGACACGTGGAAAAAACGTACAAAACAAAAGATTGGAGACATCAAGATTTTGGTCGAATTTTTTAAGAATTTTCAAATTTTCAGATGGGAGGTTCCAGATAAGGTCAAAAACTACATACTCAGATCTTCACCAAACTTTGCAGGGATCCATTGGAGGTCGAGACACGTGGAAAAACGTACAAAACAAGAGATTGGAGACATCAAGATTTTGGACGAATTTTTTAAGAATTTTCAAATTTTCAGATAGGAGGTTCCATATAAGGTCAAAAACTACATACTCAGATCTTCACCAAACTTTGCAGGGATACATTGGATATCAAGACACGTGGAAAAAACGTACAAAACAAGAGATTGGAGACATCAAGATTTTGGACGAATTTTTTAAGAATTTTCAAATTTTCAGATGGGAGGTTCAATATAAGGTCAAAAACTACATACTCAGATCTTCACCAAACTTTGCAGGGATACATTGGATGTCAAGACACGTGGAAAAAACGTACAAAACAAGAGATTGGGGTCATCAAGATTTTGGACGGATTTTTTAGGAATTTTCAAATTTTCAGATGGGAGGTTCCAGATAAGGTCAAAAACTACATACTCAGATCTTCACCAAACATTGCAGGGATACATTGGATGTCAAGACACGTGGAAAAAACGTACAAAACAAGAGATTGGAGACATCAAAATTTTGGACGAATTTTTTAAGAATTTTCAAATTTTCAGATAGGAGGTTCCAGATGAGGTCAAAAACTACATACTCAGATCTTCACCAAACTTTGAAGGAATACTTTGCATGTCAAGACACGTGGAAAAAACGTACAAAACAAGAGATCGGAGACATCAAGATTTTCGACGAATTTTTTAAGAATTTTCAAATTTTCAGATGGGAGGTTCCAGATAAGGTCAAAAACGACATACTCAGATCTTCACCAAACTTTGCATGGATACATTGGATGTCAAGACACGTGGAAAAAACATACAAAACATAGGATTGGTGACATCAAGATTTTGGACGAATTTTTTAAGAATTTTCAAATTTTCAGATAGGAGGTTCCATATAAGGTCAAAAACTACATACTCAGATCTTCACCAAACTTTGCAGGGATACATTGGAGGTCGAGACACGTGGAAAAAAAGTACAAAACAAGAGATTGGGGTCATCAAGATTTTGGACGGATTTTTTAGGAATTTTCAAATTTTCAGATGGGAGGTTATAGATAAGGTCAAAAACTACATACTCAGATCTTCACCAAACATTGCAGGGATACATTGGATGTCAAGACACGTGGAAAAAACGTACAAAACAAGAGATTGGAGACATCAAGATTTTGGACGAATTTTTTAAGAATTTTCAAATTTTCAGAAAGGAGGTTCCAGATGAGGTCAAAAACTACATACTCAGATCTTCACCAAACTTTGCAGGAATACTTTGCATGTCAAGACACGTGGAAAAAACGTACAAAACAAGAGATCGGGGACATCAAGATTTTCGACGAATTTTTTAAGAATTTTCAAATTTTCAGATGGGAGGTTCCAGATAAGGTCAAAAACGACATACTCAGATCTTCACCAAACTTTGCAGGGATCCATTGGAGGTCGAGACACGTGGAAAAAACGTACAAAACAAGAGATTGGAGACATCAAGATTTTGGACGAATTTTTTAAGAATTTTCAAATTTTCAGATAGGAGGTTCCATATAAGGTCAAAAACTACATACTCAGATCTTCACCAAACTTTGCAGGGATACATTGGATGTCAAGACACGTGGAAAAAACGTACAAAACAAGAGATTGGAGACATCAAGATTTTCGACGAATTTTTTAAGAATTTTCAAATTTTCAGAAAGGATGTTCCAGATAAGGTCAAAAACTACATACTCAGATCTTCACCAAACTTTGCAGGGATCCATTGGATGTCAAGACACGTGGAAAAAACGTACAAAAAAGAGATTGGAGACATCAAGATTTTGGACGAATTTTTTAACAATTTTCAAATTTTCAGAAAGGATGTTCCAGATAAGGTCAAAAACGACATACTCAGATCTTCACCAAACTTTGCAGGGATACATTGGATATCAAGACACGTGGAAAAAACGTACAAAACAAGAGATTGGAGACATCAAGATTTTGGACGAATTTTTTAAGAATTTTCAAATTTTCAGATAGGAGGTTCCAGATAAGGTCAAAAACTACATACTCAGATCTTCACCAAACGTTGCAGGGATACTTTGCATGTCAAGACACGTGGAAAAAACGTACAAAACAAGAGATCGGAGACATCAAGATTTTCGACGAATTTTTTAAGAATTTTCAAATTTTCAGATGGGAGGTTCCAGATAAGGTCAAAAACGACATACTCAGATCTTCACCAAACTTTGCATGGATACATTGGATGTCAAGACACGTGGAAAAAACATACAAAACATAGGATTGGTGACATCAAGATTTTGGACGAATTTTTTAAGAATTTTCAAATTTTCAGATAGGAGGTTCCATATAAGGTCAAAAACTACATACTCAGATCTTCACCAAACTTTGCAGGGATACATTGGAGGTCGAGACACGTGGAAAAAAAGTACAAAACAAGAGATTGGGGTCATCAAGATTTTGGACGGATTTTTTAGGAATTTTCAAATTTTCAGATGGGAGGTTCCAGATAAGGTCAAAAACTACATACTCAGATCTTCACCAAACATTGCAGGGATACATTGGATGTCAAGACACGTGGAAAAAACGTACAAAACAAGAGATTGGAGACATCAAGATTTTGGACGAATTTTTTAAGAATTTTCAAATTTTCAGATAGGAGGTTCCAGATGAGGTCAAAAACTACATACTCAGATCTTCACCAAACTTTGCAGGAATACTTTGCATGTCAAGACACGTGGAAAAAACGTACAAAACAAGAGATCGGAGACATCAAGATTTTCGACGAATTTTTTAAGAATTTTCAAATTTTCAGATGGGAGGTTCCAGATAAGGTCAAAAACGACATACTCAGATCTTCACCAAACTTTGCAGGGATCCATTGGAGGTCGAGACACGTGGAAAAAACGTACAAAACAAGAGATTGGAGACATCAAGATTTTGGACGAATTTTTTAAGAATTTTCAAATTTTCAGATGGGAGGTTCCAGATAAGGTCAAAAACGACATACTCAGATCTTCACCAAACTTTGCATGGATACATTGGATGTCAAGACACGTGGAAAAAACATACAAAACATAGGATTGGTGACATCAAGATTTTGGACGAATTTTTTAAGAATTTTCAAATTTTCAGATAGGAGGTTCCATATAAGGTCAAAAACTACATACTCAGATCTTCACCAAACTTTGCAGGGATACATTGGAGGTCGAGACACGTGGAAAAAAAGTACAAAACAAGAGATTGGGGTCATCAAGATTTTGGACGGATTTTTTAGGAATTTTCAAATTTTCAGATGGGAGGTTCCAGATAAGGTCAAAAACTACATACTCAGATCTTCACCAAACATTGCAGGGATACATTGGATGTCAAGACACGTGGAAAAAACGTACAAAACAAGAGATTGGAGACATCAAGATTTTGGACGAATTTTTTAAGAATTTTCAAATTTTCAGATAGGAGGTTCCAGATGAGGTCAAAAACTACATACTCAGATCTTCACCAAACTTTGCAGGAATACTTTGCATGTCAAGACACGTGGAAAAAACGTACAAAACAAGAGATCGGAGACATCAAGATTTTCGACGAATTTTTTAAGAATTTTCAAATTTTCAGATGGGAGGTTCCAGATAAGGTCAAAAACGACATACTCAGATCTTCACCAAACTTTGCAAGGATCCATTGGAGGTCGAGACACGTGGAAAAAACGTACAAAACAAGAGATTGGAGACATCAAGATTTTGGACGAATTTTTTAAGAATTTTCAAATTTTCAGATAGGAGGTTCCATATAAGGTCAAAAACTACATACTCAGATCTTCACCAAACTTTGCAGGGATACATTGGATGTCAAGACACGTGGAAAAAACGTACAAAACAAAAGATTGGAGACATCAAGATTTTCGACGAATTTTTTAAGAATTTTCAAATTTTCAGATAGGAGGTTCCAGATAAGGTCAAAAACTACATACTCAGATCTTCACCAAACTTTGCAGGGATACATTATGTGTCAAGACACGTGGAAAAAACGTACAAAACAAAAGATTGGAGACATCAAGATTTTGGTCGAATTTTTTAAGAATTTTCAAATTTTCAGATGGGAGGTTCCAGATAAGGTCAAAAACTACATACTCAGATCTTCACCAAACTTTGCAGGGATCCATTGGAGGTCGAGACACGTGGAAAAACGTACAAAACAAGAGATTGGAGACATCAAGATTTTGGACGAATTTTTTAAGAATTTTCAAATTTTCAGATGGGAGGTTCAATATAAGGTCAAAAACTACATACTCAGATCTTCACCAAACTTTGCAGGGATACATTGGATATCAAGACACGTGGAAAAAACGTACAAAACAAGAGATTGGGGTCATCAAGATTTTGGACGGATTTTTTAGGAATTTTCAAATTTTCAGATTAGAGGTTCCAGATAAGGTCAAAAACTACATACTCAGATCTTCACCAAACATTGCAGGGATACATTGGATTTCAAGACACGTGGAAAAAACGTACAAAACAAGAGATTGGAGACATCAAAATTTTGGACGAATTTTTTAAGAATTTTCAAATTTTCAGATAGGAGGTTCCATATAAGGTCAAAAACTACATACTCAGATCTTCACCAAACTTTGCAGGGATACATTGGATATCAAGACACGTGGAAAAAACGTACAAAACAAGAGATTGGAGACATCAAGATTTTGGACGAATTTTTTAAGAATTTTCAAATTTTCAGATGGGAGGTTCAATATAAGTTCAAAAACTACATACTCAGATCTTCACCAAACTTTGCAGGGATACATTGGATGTCAAGACACGTGGA
>NW_028143903.1:0-18000 GCF_977018435.1 Lepisma saccharinum
GAAATGTAAATTGTTATTAAAAACATAAAACATCTTGCCCACATCGTCATTCAATTTCGTCCAAATGCTGTTGAGATGAACAATCAGTAAACCATTGAGTTTAGATAACACGGAAGGTAAGAGGTTATTGAAATTTGGCGGTGCAGTCTCCATATTGATCTGTTTGCGGAAGCCAAAAAGATTCATTGTTCTTGTTAGTTATTTAAAAATACAAGCGCGCGCGCGCGCGTGTGTGTGTGTGTGTGGCACATCGTTCCCCCAAGAGAGGTTTACAAAAGTCACGATATACGGAGTTGGAAAATTACGATATGGCACATTCGCTTATTACTGTTGCCAGCCGTAGGTCTCTCTCTCTCTTCATCTTACAGCAACGTTGGCATCTCTATTTTTTAGTTGCAGGTGGTTTGCCAACACACTCTAGTTAATAATGCTACATATTATACACACACACGCACACACATACTGTGTTGCCATCCAACCATCTCTCTCTTTTACGGTAGTGCCGGCTCTCCTTGCCCAGTGTGTGTAGGTTGGCAAAAATTGCTTTATGCACTGTAAGGCAAGTCTCAAGCAAAGTTGCCAGCTCCTTGCTTTAGGTTAGGTTAGACAAAACAAAAGTTGTAGGTAGGCTGTCGGTTGTTTAACTCTTCCCTCTCTCTCTCTCCTCTCTCTTTTTTTTTGTAAAAAGCTATGGCAAAAGCAGTAGGTTGGCAACCTTGCTTTATGCACTGTAAGACAAGCCTCAAGTAAGGCTGCCAGCTCCTTGCTTTAGGTGGTTAGACCGAAAAAAAACCTTGGTGATTTTTTCGAGTAAGGTGTTGGCAACACTGCGAGAAAATAAGACTTATGCCTTACAAGAGCAAACCATTAAGAAGCCTCAAGCAAGGTTGCCAGCTCCTTGCTTTAGGTTAGGTTAGACCAAAAAAAAACCTTGGTGATTTTTTCGAGTGAGGAGTTGGCAACACTGCGAGAAAATGGGGCTCATGCCTTACAAGAGAAATCCATTAAGGCGAGCCCCACCGAGCCCCATTTTCGGGTGGTGAACCCGGGCACTTCATCTACTCTACTTGAACGTGATTTTGTGGATATGAACCAATTCAGCAAATAAATAAAGAAAAAAGGACCAGCTGTGCCACTAGATTGCAAGACTTTAACAGCGTTGCTATTCAGTATTACCAAAGACCAGTGTCTAAACTCTATACTAAAAATTAAAAATTAGATTTTTTTATCAATTAGAACTCTTTTATACTCACGAAAGATGGCCTTGTAGTTACTTAGGCACAGCTTATGAGCCAACAATAAAAAATTGTTTCTTCTGTATTGTTGTGCCAACGATTCTACATTCAGTTACCCCAAGATTGGATTTTTTTATAAATAGAGATATAAGAATAGATTGAATGCCAAGGGTAATTTACTCGTTACGTTTTTAGGTAAATTACGCGTAATTTACTAGTAATCTACCAGTTTTTTACGAAGTTGTAAGAAGCTAATTTTATATTTGTAAAGTAGTAATATAAGAACTACTTTCATTTTATTACATATTAAACTTTAATTTTCTTACATATTACAAAAGACAATCATTATTCTCTGAAAATTGTTTATACAGCCACTCAACACCCGACACTTACTAACAGATTATTAAAAATAGAACTGTTTTTTTTAACATATTTTAAAAAATTGAGAAACCTGTTTATATATACGTCTTGCACATAACATAATGGACCATTTACACGAGACCAATTGTGAAGACATTCCACTAAGCCAATCTAATGACTTCTGTCGCCGAAAACGTTGAAACCATTCTAATTTAGAGGAGTGGCTTGAGACAATGGCTGGAGACATTCCATTGGAGCGATTTTACAATACCGGGAATTTCTCCATTTTGTTTGAAATTCTGCATACTCACTAATTTTGGCCCCCCAATCACGAATCTGCAGTAACAATTTGGCGCTCACACGTGAAAATAGCAAAGTAATCTAAATTAAGTTCTTATTCCTACACCCTCGATTTCCAAATTTCCCACCGATTCCGGGCTACGCCCCTGGGGTAATTGACCTAACGCCCCCCAACCGCTAACGCGGCCCCGCTCCGCTCCGGCTCCCCGGCTTTCTCTATAGAGTCCCTGTTAAAGGCATGTTAGAAATTGGCCGGATTCACCTGGACCCAAATAAGCGCCAAATTTATACGTGAGCGCCAAATTTTAAATGCAGATTCGTGATTACGAGGCTCAAATTAGTAAGTATCCCAAATTTCAAACAAATTGGATAAATTCTCTGTACTGTTAAATTATACCATATTGTAACATTCTACTTGTTCTATTCTACCACTATCTAAACAAGTGAAATCTAATGGATCTTCCCTTATTGCAAATGGTCTTTCAAATGTGGACGACATTTGAGGTCGTATCCCGGGTTGCCAATCAGGAGCCCCTATCTGACTTAGCGTAACAAATGGATTACTTCTTTGAAATTCTGACATTATCCCTATTCCAGTGCTACCAATTATAACAATAAATATTAATTGACATAATTTTATCGAACCATGCTCTGTCTTTTATAGCCTTTTCTTTCTTGATCTGGTTCGGATTTAAGATTATTTGTTTTTAATTGGGATTAAAGAAACCCTTCCGATTGACCGACGAAAGATAGCTATGAACCTGCATACTAGACGCCCATTGGTACGTGGTACACATTAAATCAAGTATTTTAATTACAGAATATAAAATTCACTGAATAGGAAAGGATGACAGTTTATTTAACAAAATTTAAATCTGGTATTAGAACAATAATATTATATATATACACATAAACTGTCATTAACAATTAAGACTTCAACAATAACATTAATACGAGTATATATATATAACAAGATAATTTTCAATAGTTATCCTCAACTAATAATTGAATGTCTCTTCTTTTGCTAACTATTTAATTGGTATCATTATTCATCCATGTTGTATTTGATTGCCAAAAATAATATTTCTATGTTAAATTCGCTCCCCCCTTTTTTTAGACGATCACTCGGTAAAGATCCACAAGCAAATTAATATAATACTACGAACCCTACAAATTAAATAAAATAATATTAAACTAATTATCTACGAAAGAAAAAAATAAACCATCACTACTACGTGCGCCTAAGTCCCCTGTTGACCACTCCCGTCACGTCGAGTGCCCTGTTGGATTGTGATTTTGAACGTGTGCCAGCAAAAAGTGGAGTGTCTCGGTTCAGGATTCTTACATCCAACCGGCAAACTGAATGACGTAACCTCTGATCAGTGCCATCTATTGGCTTTTACCTTAACGATACCTTTCTTTCATTCGGAGGGAGAGAAATCAAAATCTACACAGACCATAAACTGCCCTCCCCCATTACTTGAACATTACCTGTGGAGGATTTTGACATTATATATATATATACACAACAATATAGATCCCTTACAATATGGAAATTTTGATTTGAGTTGCTGTTTTAAGTCCACTTTATGCACAGTAAGGCTAATTGGGACTGGACCTACAGTTTAAAGTGGGATCCGAACCACTTGTGCCTCCACCGGGTATCGAACCCGGGACCCCTTGATTACAAGGCAATGACGCTACCACTGCGCCATGGGGGAGGCAGTTGCAATATGGAAAGTAACACAGTTAGATACTATAGTTGCTTCTCACAAGTATCCTTCAAAATAACCGAATAGTGAGCGAACTGCGTGTTTGTAATGCGTAAACCCCACAGAAGAAATATTTTCTCCCTTTGTTTTTTCTACAAATGTTCTATTTACGAACCAATGAAGTAAATAAAATTACATAATATAATTCCAAAGTGATCGTTCCAGACTCGTGCATTACTCTCTTACTGGAAAAAAATATTGTAACAATGTCTCTGAACTTGTATGAATCCATGTAAGACGTTTCGAAAGCGTTTGAACAATATACTCTCCATTGTATCATGGTTGTTAAAGGTCTACTTTGCCAATGGGTTGTATTGAATTCCGCTGCAGGACCGGAACCTTATTTCCTTGGAAAATTTAAATTCGATACAAGTTACGTATTGTTTCATTGGAAACAAATTCCTTAAACGTATTTAAATTGATCCGGAAAAATATTCCTGCACCGTCTCTTGGACCGGAATTGAATATATTTAAAATTCTTGGACCCTTAAAAACGCTGCTTTAAATACGGCCATGACGAGAGGAGAGAGGCCTTTCTGAATAATTTAGTATAGATGAATTAGATAGAATGGAAATAAAATCATGGATGTAAAACGAAGCAGGAGTTCCAAAAATTGAAATTTTGTAGCAATTTCGATATTTTCATTCGTACCATTCATTCGTACCATAAATACACAGCCTTCTCTATTCCCAACCTAGGTCATTTTGAATTTAATGTTTTAAGTCAAGGTCATATTACCTCGCCAGCAGCGATGAATCGAACACTTCAATTGGTTTGTAGCGGAATGCAAAGTGATAACTTCGCCTTCTATATGGATGATTTATTTACCTGGGGCAATACCTTTAATGAAATGTTGACAACAATGGAAAAATTGTTTCAGTGTCTACAAAACGCTGGCTTGAAAATTTCTCCACACAAATGTAAATTTGGTTATTTTGAGATACTCGCCCTTGGACATTTGGTGGGTCGTATGGCCTACGCTTCCATTAAGACTTACCGCACCCCCTCCACCACAAAACAGGTTAAACGATTTTTAGGTTTATGTTCATATGTCCGTAGATACATCCCATCCTTTTCAGAGAAGGCCCAACCTCTCCAGTCCCTTTTGGGCAAAGGCAAAAAATTTGTATGGGGGGAGGACCAAGACACAGCTTTTACAAACTTAAAACACGCTTTAATAACTGCCCCAGTTTTGCTACCCTATGTCCCTTCTAAAGAAACACGCGTCTACTGTGATGCAAGTCTGAAAAGCCTTGGTACTAATAATTGTAGTGCAAATTGATAAGGAGATAGTCGAGAGAATACACGAGTCAGTCGCAGAGTATTTTTATTTTTACCTTGTTTAAGGAATATTTTTTTTACTAAAGTAAAGTTAATATGTGAAAAAACGAAACGCTAATTATATTTCTAGGAATAGATGAGCAATTATATGTCCGCTACTATACGCTGGCGTAAGTAGTAAGAGTGACGCTACCATTCGGTTAGAGTATAACCCGCTCGTTGATTCAATGTTCTAGCTAAGAATTAATAATAGGTGTTTTAGTTGTACGCGCAGAAATTCCGGTAGTGAAATATAAAAGAGTGCGCAAGTGTTTATATATATGTTTTAAGGAATAGAGGAGCAATTATGTCCGCTACTAAAGGTAGTAAGTGTGACGCTCCCTTCCATTAGTTTTAAGGTTATGTCTTCCCCTACGAATTAATTGTGTACACAGAGGTACCCGTAGCAAGAGGAATGACACTGTCATTGTAGCGCAATGACATAAGAATGACTTAGTCTGCATGACTTTTAGTTTGTTAAAACACCATAGTTAGGCGTAAGCCAACTTGTAATGAAAAGTAGAACGAGACGTAAGCGGTATTCAAGGCGTGGAGTATTTCACATATTAACGAGATTTTTTTGTTATTATCCATATATTTATTGTCTCCTTCAGCTATTTATTAAAGGATAGCTTAATATTCCTCCTTTTGCGTTTTCTAGCTTTGAATTTTAAATACCTTAAATTTCATGTGTATTTATATTATGATATTTATATTTCAAGTTACGGCATTCCTTAATGTTTAAATAAACACTCTTCAGCATTATTCAACAGATTTCGTGTGGTTATTTAATCGCATCGCAAATCACTAAATCACTAAATAGCGATAAAAGTTAAAAAGGTTGTTTAAATTAAGGCAAAACTGCTTGTCATTTTTTTCATTAAATAACGATGAAGTATTGCGAATAGTATAATCAATCAAGCCCTCCCTTTAGGTATAATCACGTTTACATTCCGTCAGCTTACGATAGGTTTAAACACGCAAGTTTAATCTCTGCACCGAAAGCATGATTCATTCGTTGTTTTCCTTTTGTTCCTTCGAACTCAGGATATGTGCAGTCGCAAGACTCAAGTCCAGGATTTTCCTCCCATGTAAGTCGCCAGATTTCCGTGCGGAAATTTTCACATTCGAGTTAGCGGAAGAAACATATCTTATTTCAGTCTCGGAGAAAGAGAATTTGATGACACCTTTCTTTGTTGTGGATGAACTTTACACTCAGCTGGCTTCGGCAATGAAATTCCTAGTCTCCAAACGAGGTATGAATAATAGCCTCTTCAAGGGCGCTTATTTATGCGACGTTTTTCTCGTTCCTTCAGAATTTTCAAAAGTTTCCCGAATGAAATTTAATTACTTCTTACAGATTAATTTCATGTTAATCTTCGTAAAGTAGGTAATAGCCAGTAATTGTGCTTATATCTTAATTTCCCACACGTCATAGACTTTAGTTGAAGCAATATCATACGAAAGGAACGTGATAGCCAAGAAATGTTTTCTAAATCAATAACCCAGATTAGTTTCAGTTTTAAATTTACATTTTTACCTAAGAGAGACAAATGCGCCCCCCCCCCCCCTAGTTTGCCAACGGTTTTAAGACCAGCCCAGGCAACCTCCTACGGTCACACCCGGGATGTTTATGTTTTGCTTTAGGCAATTTTCATTTAATTTTTTTGTTTGTTTTGTTATTCCTTTTACTAATTTGGAACTTCATTTTAACTGTTTATTTATGCTATACGTCAGGCGTATGCAAGCGCAAACCAACCTCGACTAGTGAGCGTTAACAGTGCGTCACTATGTCGCCTTGATTTATTCATCCATTTTTATGTATTTTTGTAATTAATGATCTTAACGTCATTGGAGCCATGTCATTTATTATTTTATTATATCTTAGTGATCCCGAATTTACTTGTGGCTAGGTCTGTTTTAACGGTTGTGACGTTACCAAATTTTGGGTTAATTATTTTTTTTCGTCAGTTTCTCATTTTTACAATGCTTTGACACTTCTGACATGATATTAATGGATTTCGTCGGGTTAACTTTCTGATACCAGGGGATATATTTTATACCATCTACATATTACTTTTATATATTTATCAATATTTAATCCTAGATATTTTGGTTTATTTTATTGTATATTGATCATGTCCCAACAAAGGGCATTTTGTGCCATGTCATAACTTTAGTTTTATATTGCACATTATTTTATATTTTGGGAGAAGCCAGGGGCTATATATAATTTAGTCAATATATACATATATTACTTTGATGAAGTCAGATTTTCATTTTAATGGTGTTCCAGTGTTAAGGCGTCAAATGACATTTTCCGCCTTTTATTTTCTTTAGCCTTCATTCAAACTTTGTTTTATACTTTATATCACTTATTGGGCAGTTTATTTTTACTTATTTTTACTCATGATTTTCACTTGCCTATAAAAGACGATTACTTTACACATTTTTTTATATATTTTCAATATTGAATGACTGAGAGCAATGTAGTTTTTCCCATGTCCAACCTGTTTCCTCCCCTGTTCGGGAATTCCACGAGTTCAAGGAATTTCGAAAGTCGCCCAGCGATTTTTTTTGAGGCCGCAAGAAGAACGCATTCCTGAAGGCTTTGGAGCCCACCAGCCTCCTTTGGGCTTCAGCGGTGTATGTCACGTAGCAGCACCGAAAACCCTATTCCAAGTGACATCCAAGGATCAGAAGAGCGTCAGAAACATAAGAAGAAATGTCATCTTACAGAGCAAACACCCCCCCACGACTCTAACCCCCCTTAAGAAGAAGCATGAACATCTTTCATGTACATCGTCCCCTTTCGCTCTGTAAGGCCAGGCAGTGTATTTCACCACATATTGGAACTTTCCGGGTACAGTCAACGACCCAAATGTGTTGAGACCCACCCCTGTGGATCAGCAACCTGCCAGGCCACCTGTGAACAGTTTCATCCTACCAGCGGCCATATTTACTGTCCCCTTCTTGGAGTGATAGCAGCACGGTACACCTTCCGTTTTCACATGCAACCAGCGTACGAAATGTGTCGCCATTCGATGTGTGCCGGAAATATGCAATGGCGTCTGCTGTGAACTTTCGGGGGCCTATCATAAAAAAAACCCAGTGTTCGCCATTGGACAACGCATATTTTGGGGCTTGGAAACGCTACTTGGAGTGGCTTCCCATGGACTACCCTGCGTTCGCCCGCCCCACGGCCAACGTCTTTTCATCTGACCTTTGCTGGACAGTATTCCAGAACTTTCCACACCGGGATTCGAATCCGGTCCCCCAGTGAAATTGTGATCGGTCAAGGACCGTGTATGTCCCGGAACAGTGCTTCGTACCCCAGGACTCCGGGGTTTGAGTGTATTTGGATTGCCATGCCTTTTGATTTCTCAGGTCATAGTGTGCTACGATCGTCAGTGAAAACATCATCTTGAAATATTTTTTTTTTAATCTTCGTGTGGTTGTGCGCAGTCCAGTGGAGCTTGGTGTTTACCATGGTCCTTTTGCTCTCGCCTCGAACTGTCATCCTGATGAGGCGGAAGATTGCGAGCATGCGGCCTTAAGGTTTCTCACGGATTAAGTTCGGTGCTTAGATAGCACTTGTTCTGAAGACATTCGCATGTATCGCGTTACGATGCAGTGTGTTGAACTTTCTGCTGACTCCACGGACCTCCGAACTACACTTTATATCGCATGTTGACCAACCGTGAGCATTGTTGATTACGAAAGACTCTTCCAGCGTGTGGCTAATGAAAACAAAAGACTCTCTTTCAGCATTCAAGCTTGAGCTTAACTCTGTTCCATTTAATTTTCGGTGAAGGGTCTCCGACATTTTTTTATTATTATTTTATTTTATGTATTCTTTTTTGTTCATGTAATAAACAAAACCTTTTAAATTTTGGTGAATGGCAGAAGGTTCATTTTAAACTTTTAATTATTACAATTTCAATTTTGGAAATTGTTTCGCAAGAGGGAGTGTCGTACCATGCCCTGTTCGATTAAGAAATATTGACCCTGGCAGACCTTGTCAGCTTCTGCTCAGAAATGTGTAGAATAAGCTTTCTACAGGAAATGGTAAGAACACTGGCCTTTGGCGAGAGGTGACGAGAGGCCAACCGAGGGTTTAAATAGGTGCGCATGAGAGCGACACGAGGTCTTTTAATCTGGAATCATCGGAGAAGCAGGAGCTACTGGTCTTATTTCTAAACCGAACAGGGTAAGCTAGTCTACACCCATTCTGCCATTGGCATTGCTCACTTCAGTCTAGAAACGAATCATGAGTCTATTTTAATGAATAGTTAGATATTTGTACCTGCCCGTTCAGGGTTGTCTCTACCATCAACTAGTACTAATAGTACATCCCTATTTAAGGTCCCCGCGTTCAGAGGAACGCTACGCATTAAAACTTTCCCTTTTCACCGGGAATCGGACCTGGATTTCTCTTCACCAAAGGAATTTCCCTTCAGGTAGCAACACTGCATCTACCAAGCGTGACACAGAAACAGAAAGGAGCAAGCAGTTTTCATTTGCCAACGCTGTTTCCAGCGGAGAGACTGACCACTAAGGCCGGTGTCCCGACAGAACGTATCAGCGACAAAACGTACCACTAGGGTTTCCGCGACTAAACGTACCACTTAGATAAACACCTAACTTCAAAATATTGACAAAACGTACCACTTAAAGGAAAACGCTTGAACATGTCAGACATTCCAATACGGTGCGCTTTCTGCCACCCGTTTGTGAAGTCCCGAATGATGATGCTCAGTTAGATGTGAAGAGGCGTATGCAAGAGGCGAAGAAAAGAGGCCAAGATTTACAACGATACTCTAGGCAACCTACACGACAAAGGTGAGGTTAGGTTAGGTTAAGTTAGGTTAGGTAAGGTTAGGTTAGGTTAGGTTAGAACTGACATAACTAAAATAAAGATCGAAATAAAGACGAAAAGATAAAATAAGAAAAATGTGGACGACAGCTTAACTACAGCTGATTTTAAACACGCAAAAATAGCTATACCTATATACATTATATAGAAATTTCGCCAGTCCAAAGCCTGGATACAGTGTGACGGAAATCAGCAAAACTAGAGAAAATCGTAATTTCGGTAAGTGGTTTTTGATGCCGTCCCATCAAATGGTACGTTTTGTCGCATCGAAAATATTATAAGACTCATTAGAAGACCCTTCTCAGGTAGCAGGTCAGGTGGTAGGTACGTTTTGTCGCTGGTACGTTTTGTCGGTGGTACGTTCGGTCGCGTATTCCTTAGGCCATGTGTTCTTAAGTAGCCACTCGCACACGTTTCTTCGGCTCCCTCGCCCTTCCCGCTCACAATACCGAGGAAACCAGGTCGTCAAAACGATGCGATTGAGAATGAACAGAAACCAGTCCTTAAGTTCATTATTAGGGCTCGGAAGTTGAAGACCTTAAAATAGCCAAAAAAGACCTTAAAAAGACCTAAAAATATGAAAAAAGGACCTAAAAACAAAAAAAAGACGTATAAATGTGATCCGAATTAATTCATAATTTCGGTTTTAATTACATATTTAATGAATAAAAAAATACAAAATTCTGGTAGTATGGAACACACAGTGCAAAAAAACTGAAAGCTTCAAAACAAGACAAAGTTGCCACTCACAGGGCGACCTTCCAGGCAAATTAAGGGTTAAGGACCTTGTACCGTACTTGCTTCAGTCGTCCAATATATATATATATATATTTCTTTCTTTACTACAGAAAGGATGTTTAAGAGGTGATGAACTGATGATGATTCGAATTGAGAATGGGCTAAAAAAAAAGGCTAAAAAGGGACCAATAAGCCCAAAAACGCCGAAAAAGGCAAAAAAAGGACAAATAAAACCCACCTTTTTATGGCCTACAATGACCCAAAAGGAACATATATTATGTTGGGCCTCGTCTTCGGACACTAGGAAAAGAAAAGGATTTTTCCTCAACTTCGGAGCCCTATTCATTATGCAGCGATTTTCACGCTCGAAGATGCCGTGGAGCGGCGGCTAAACTCTGTCCCAGCTAACCGTGGAGCAGGAAAACGAAAACAAGTTTCTGCGCAATTAGTGACGCGAGACGGCTCCACCAATGAACACGTAAGACGAACGGAAGTGCATGGAGTGGATTGGGGGAAAACGACTGCAGTTACCAGCTTTCCCAGCAGCGTTTACTGCTTCGCTCTGGCCACTCGATTTCCTTTGCTTCTTTGACAGTTTGCACGGCCTTGCTCCACAGTTACTGGGCCTCCCACATGGCGCAGTGGTAGCGTCATTGCCTTGTAATCGAGGGGTCCCGGGTTCGATACCCGGTGGAGGCATAAGTGGTTCGGATCCCACTTTAAACTGTAGGTCCAGTCCCGATTAGCCTTACTGTGCATAAAGTGGACTTAAAACACCAACTCAAACCAAACCAATCCACAGTTAGCTGGGACAGAGTATAGCTCGCCGGGAAATAAGAACGTGTCTGCCGGCAAACTGGATTCAACATCCGCGTGATTGGAACCGCTAGCTATGCAATGAAATACGCTCGTACGATTGACAGTTACAATTAAAATGAGCACGTTCCTTATTACCAGGGTTTCGGAGCGGAGCGGATCAACGCTCCGGCTGTTGCCCACGTTCCGGAGCGAGGAGCGAGATTCTAAGAAATGGAGCGGAGCGATGTCTTAGCCGGAGCGAGGAGCGAAATTTTAGAAAATGGTTCACTCCGCTCCGGAGCGGAGCGCTACCTTGACACGCTCCGCTCCGGATCGGAGCAGAGTAAGTTGGAAATTTTCTCGCTCCGCTCCGGAGCGAGGAGCGAAATTTTAGGGAACGGTTCACTCCGCTCCGGAGCGGAGCTATACCTTCTGACGCTCCGCTCCGGAGCGAGGAGCGATATTCTAAGAACTTGCCCACTCCGCTCCGGAGCGACTCCGGAGCGCTCCGAGGTTGGATAATACGAGTGTATACAGAAAACTAACGATCAAAGGTTCCGAGTACATTAGTAATTTTGTTTGTGGAATTTGTACGGCATTTGAAAATCGCCTGTTATTGTTGTTATAAAACTCATTATTACTAAAGCTAACGGCACGGAAACAGTCCAAACAAAATTACGTCACTCACCTACAGTGTTGCCAATAAGCAAGGAATAATCCTTGCACAATTCACCAGGGAAGGCACAATCAACTGCATACGTACAACGCGAAATGTGTCAACTGTGAAGCGTAGAAGAAGTGTGCCAAACCTGGTTGGCTGGACTGTTTTCGTGAAGAGAGCGATATTATTATTATTATTACATTTTCATTATCACTTTTACTACTCTACTACTACTTCTGGGGACAATATATTTCAATAGCAGGTGTGCCACCTGTGGTTTTATAAGTTGAGAGAATGGAACCACTCTCTCATTTCCTGCCACCACAGATCGCGTCTGAAACTCATTTAGGTTCAGCTTCTAGTTCGGGCTAAGCACTTCGGCATATCGGCCCGACGTTACAGTCTACGCCGCGGGAGAAGTGAGTTATTCCGGAATATTGCTTCGAGTAACACTGGCAAAACTACTGCAGAGAATTCATTCGACCTTCTAAAGGCCAAAAGCGCGCAGAGGAAAGGCGAAGCAACATGTACGGAGGAAGATAAAGGGCAGACAGGTGTTCATGCAAAACACTCGCTGGTGCATGATTGCCATATCTAACTTTCTTTTACGCTGGTTATGTATGATACTTTGAATGTAGCGAAAGGCAAAAGTTTAAAGTAATTGGAAATTCAGGTTGCTAATTTTAACTTTTCGATTTTTGAATGTATGAAGTTGAAAATCGGAATCATGCTTATTAATGTTACCGTAAACACGGCCAATTAGGAAACGTTTTAATTTGAAATACAGGGTTTTCATATCTAACTTTTTAAAAATCCTGACACTAGAAAGTTGAAAACCGACTTAACCAAAAATGTAAGTTGCCACATTTGGTTTAATTTTATGAAGTTATAAAGTCGAAAATCGGAATGCTGTTTGTATACAGCCGAACAGGAGAATTTAAATAGTATGAAATACAGGGTTGTCATATCGATTCTTTTTCCCAATTTTAAAGGCAGGAAGTTGAAATAGGTATTTAATGGTTACATACCTATACTACTGCAAAAATTACAAAATGTCTGGTTGCCATATCTAACATTTCAAGTTTGTAAGCAGTAACCTGGAAATAGGCATGGTGGTTATAAGAAAATTGCAAACATTTTGGAAAAACGACGAATGGAATGTTGTTATATTTAACTTTCTGAGTCTAGAAAGCCAGGAAACGTATACGTATAAAATTAATATTTTTTGTATTAAATACGTTGTACACAGCAAACTGAAAGCAAGTTTTCAGTAATGAACAATGTGTAGTCAGCAGATAAGTAGAAACAAGATGTATAAACCTTAATAACCGTGATAAACACAAAATGTAATATTATCTACTTGGATAGGGGCATGTCCTGAATTTTATGGTTTCATTTTGAAAAGCAGGGCTGCGAGCAATACTTGCCTTCCTCACTGATGGCATTTGATTTGATTTTTGTTACTTAGCTTTGAATTTTGGTTAATCGCGACGATGTTAATGAGAGAATTGATAAATGTGCACTGAAAAAAAAGTAGCGCGCTGTACCCCGATAACATAGTGGTAACAACGTCGCCTTGTAATGAAGGGGCACTGGGATCGATACCCGGTGGAGGGACATAGTGGCTCGAATCCCACTTTAGGTAGGATTTAAACTGTAGGTCTATCTCGATAGCATATTGTTGAGTCTTCAATTCACCAAAAATCCATAACAAAAGGCATTGTTTCAACGTATGTTGAATGTATAATTGCAATGTATATTGTGATAAATTAATCCTTAGGCATTTGTAATTCTGTTTAACAATAAGAGATTTCACTTTCCTTTACATCTATTCACAAGAACATAAAAATACAACTTGGAAATTAATTTCCAAATGAACAACCTCTTATTCATATATTTTACGTATGTGTGTGTGTGTGTGTGTGTTTTCTGAAATCTGACAAAGTCCTAATAATGTATTCACTTCATAAGTGTCTATTACATAACAGAAAGCATCATTGGGTATTCAATATCAGACGAATAACGAATTCCATGGGAATATTTCTGCGAGTTCGTGGATGTGAGTTCAGCTCTCAACGACAAATGGTGTTGGTTTGTCCCGCGTTAATGTCATTGGTTTGTGTTTGTTTCTCTATCACGGTATATTTCTTTTCCATAGTTTCGGTGTCCTATTTTTTGCCGACTTATCTAGGATTTGTATAAAATTACGGATCATGAGAAATATACGATTAAAGGCAAGGCAAAGTTAATAGTCCTGTAAAGACAAATTGAAACTTTTACTTTGTTGAAATGACATATGGTCATTGTTGATTAGAATTATAGAAATAGCTTGATCGAAATACTTGGTTTTCTTTTACATACATTTTTGTAATTCTTTTTGTGCACCTTTCCATTCCTACTTGAACAGGTAGACTATAAATAAAAACTCGCTAAGATTTCCTTCAATTTATTATTACAGTATAGATCTTCCATGATTCTCGTGGCTTATGATGCATAGAATTAACGATTAAGTATTTTGTTTGTTGTTCTTTTATATTGATTTAATAAATCTAGTCACCTTATAATTTCATTAACCGAGACTGGTTGGCATGATTTATCCATACACATGGACGTCCGGAAGGGAGGGGGCCACGCCACCCGGAAATGAAAGTCAATCAAAAAGCTCATAATTCACGCATATAATATTATTTCAGTCACAGTAATATATGTTTATTCTTGCAAGGGCGTTGCAGGAACATGATAACTTCAAACTGTAGAATTTTTTAAAGGGAGTAATACTATTTTGGGGAAATTCTGCCTCATTCTGCCCCCCTCCCTTGGAAACATACCTTGCTTGTCCCTTCCTGGAAAAAATCCTGAAGACGTCCATGTATCGTTAAAAATTTCATTAAATGTCCATACATCACCGTTGACAAGCACACATAATGTGCATGTAATGATACAAGAGAACACAGCCTTTAAAGGCTTCTTTTAATGACAGTGAAGAGAAGAACAACACGCGCAAGTAATACTTTTAAAAGAGAACAATCTAGCCAGAATTGGTGTAGCATAATTCTAATACAACTGGCAACACCGGATCTGTCTGGCAAAGGCGATGTCTCTACCATGTATGGATAAGTCGAACGCAACGTACAGCGCAGCGACCGAAGTTCTCAACCCCGAAAGCGCACACAAACAAGCTTTGTGCCAGTATCACCCTCCTCCCCTCTTCAAACGGTCACAAGACCAATGCGCTAGCTGATTGCACTGAGTCATCTGCCAGGAACACGGAATACGGCACAAAACGAAGCTGTCTGTTGTATGGGGAGGTGGGTCGGACAAATCCGCTAAGCAGAAAAACATATTGCTTGAAATTATTCGTAACCCATTCAACACATAACATTCAAACTCGTATATCTAAGAGTCACAATACAAAATAGTACATCTCAATACAGAAATACTATTTATGTAATTCATATTTCAACTTACATCAAATGAACAATTTACGTACTATAGCTCTCTCTCTCTATTGAGCCAAAACAACATTCTTGTATTGTTTTACCAATTTTTAATGTGCATGATTGATTGATTGATTTAGTTCATTTTACTTCTCTTCTTTGTTGCTTTTGACTAATCGCGAAGATGGGGTAATCGATGTTATGATTAAATTGATGAACGATACACAAAAAGATTGTACACTCGGCTCAGTTAGTACTCCGGCAGTTTGTTTCTTCATACAGCATATTTGCAGAAGATACAATTCAACATACAAGTGTATAAAACAAACTTATTACTATCTTCGTTGACCCTGTACAAGCCCATGCCGGGATTCGAACCACCCCACGGATCCCTGACGTCATAGGGTGCTGTGCTGTAGAGCGACCACAAACAAAAAAGCTTCGGCCAAAAGTCCCCGCGCACCTCGCCCTTCACCCGTTCGACTAGGGCAATAAGGAAGCATGATCCACTCTGTCCCTCCCCTCCAAGCGGGGGCGATCATAAAGACAAACAAGTGGAAACAGGACTGCAGGCTCTTTTCCATGTGGTTCTACTTTAACCACTCCTTCACGGAAGTCGGCTTTAATGTGCACATTCCCATTATTCATAGTTGCATTACAGCATTCGTGTAAAAAAAACAACCTCTTATACCGGATCGGAGCGTGCTGTCAAAAGCACTACGCTCCAGAGCGGAATGCTGTTATCTCACGCTCCTCTCCGGATCGGAGCGTGCCTCTAAAAAATCTGAACCACTCCGCTCCGGAGCGGAGTACTGCTGTATCACTCTCCGCTCCGGATCGGAGCGTGTGTCTCAGAAAGCCGAACCACTCCGCTCCGGAGCGGAGTGCTGTTGTATCACGCTCCGCACTCCGCTCCGAAACCCTGCTTGTTACAAGAGCTGCTGGAAATGATGTCCTCCTGCATCCACACATCTTCGGCGTATTTATAGAGAATTTTCACTAACACGTATCAGTAGTTTCTCTTCCGAAATTGCTTCAATTTCTCTCCTGATATTTTCTTTGACATATATTAATGGTGAATGTACAAATAGTTAGGGCTGAATTGATACCGATGTCAGTGGTATCGTTATCGGCAAGTATCGGTTGAAATTTCCCCACCAATACCTTCCCATACCATTGTTTTTAAGTCACTAGAACCAAGGCCAAGAGCAACATTTGTCCTTCTCAAAAGTTCGTTCACTCTTTCTTGTGGCAGATTGGAAGAAGTTCCGAGCATTTAATCTTTCGGAGAATTAATGAACAAACCTCCACTCTCCTGGGAAGCAGATGATTGACAAGATCAAAGGCATGGGAAAAGGGAAAACAGCACACAAACTTCTCAGCATAGCACATAGAGGCGTTATTTTAATAACTGTATTTGCATTATATTTTTACATCGCTTTTCTCCCTCTCCAGGTTAACCCAAACGACAAGAATGAATAGTGTTTACATGGAACTGAAAAAGATACACAACCCACTGTTTATTCTTTCTCTTGTAACTGAAACACATTAGAAAGTATTGCACTATTTCAAAAACCTATTTTCTCTAGGTCTACAGAGAAGTTCACATAAAAGATTTCCAAATGTCACTCGACATTTTAAAGTGTTATAATGCTACCTGAGAATAATTTGTGAATTATTTCATGTCGTTAAAGAAATGTGATATTATGAGTTAGTATGACTTGGAACTAGCCTTTATTATTTTAAAATCGAATTTTACAAGTATCGTTATCGGCATTGGTATCAGTGAGTATCGGCGAGAGTATCGGCATCGGTATCGGCTCAAAGTGGTATCTGATCAGCCCTACAAATAATACATGAGAAAATTTGTTTTACCGGCAGTAAACATTGTTACATGGAAACACCACTCGCTGGTAAATTTGAAAGGAGACATTGTCTTAATCATTTCCAATTCTGTCGTATATTACTTGCCGCGTGGGATTGAGTGTGATGTTTACTTTGTGTCGCAAAATAAATTACCATTTGTCTTTGGTGTGTTGCATTGACTATATAAGCGATCGAAAAGGGATAAAGTGAGACTGTAGAGAAATATTACAGCCATTAGTGGAACATAACTCATATGGTTTTCTCAAGAGAAACCACCGTATCCTATTCGGTGTAATATAAAGATAAATGCCAGTTCACTTGAATGCAAATGAATATATACTGTATTTACGTATATATAAATAAAGCAGTACAGTAAAAAATGAACCGAACTTTGGCCACCACGGCTCTGCGGCTGCGCAGAGGGTTAGCTGATATGATATGACGTGTGTAGCAGACGTTCGTTGGTGAAGCTCTCAAGGTAAATACGTTAAGCGAAGGCATTCTGGTGCTCATTTGTGGCAAAACAAGAACTGGTTCCTCCACCACGACAATGCCCCCGCACACCGGTCGCTCAAGGTGAAAGGATACCTCACAAAAAACAACATTCATATTCATCCGCAGCCTCCATATTCCCCG
>NW_028143904.1:0-17973 GCF_977018435.1 Lepisma saccharinum
TGATTATCTTCACAGTTCGTGTGAAGAAATAGGTTTCAGAAATTTTTTATTTGCAATTATTGTCTGTAAATTATACAATTTTTTCTTTGAAGAAAGAGTTTCTATCTCTTGTTATATATCAACCAATAAACGTTATATCAATGTCAGGTTGGTTTCAAGAAATAAGTTATCATCATCATGGCTTGAAAGATTAACTTCGAAGGTTTACATAATCAGTTCTTTATTTACTTTTCTACACACTACTGCAATTACTAGAAGTTGGATCGACAAGACAGTTAGATAACAAGTATTTTCTTCAGTGCAGGAAATGATACTGTTCAAAGCAAACTTGAGCTCACCGGCCGAAAATATGTCCTAATTAACAAAACAAATCGATTCAACTTAACTTGCAAGTTTTTTTAACTAAGAAAGAATGTATATAGTCAAATATATCAGCATTTGTGATTGTTATTGTGTTGAATGAAATACACACACTTCTTCCTGTGTAGTAAACTCTAAGGTGGAATGCCTCATGGAAAAATTTGCTCTGGTGAAACCGCCCACTATGTGTATACCAATATCAGGGGGTGCTCGTTGCTATGTGAAGTACGTATGCATTACGTCATCTGGGAGGATCGGGTTTGACGGTGCTCGTTGCTATGTGCAGTAAGTTTGGTGCGGGGTACATTTAGCTACTAACACGTCGCAAAAATCGGAACAAGCAGGTTGTTGATTTTGTAGCGTTCGATTTATTTTTGTTGTATTTTTGTACTTGTAGACTGCAATCATGTCTAATTGTGCTGTAGCAAGCTATGAAAACTATAACTAGAAAACTAAAGGAACTGACATAAAATATCATAGATTTCCAGTCGATAATTGCGTAAGTAAACAGTGTATTCATGCTTGTAGACGAAATGTAAAAAATGCAAGTGTGCAGTGCCAATTATTGTGAAGAAGACTATGTGCGAGATCTAAAAGCAGAATTTCTGTATTTTCCACCAAAGAACGTGCTGAAGCCAACTGCAGTGCCATCGCTAAAATTACTCCCAATTACTTTAGTACCAAATAATCGAGGAAGTGGTGTAGTTCTCCTAAACACTTATCTTCACAATATGATTCGCTTGTAGGACGTGTTGATAAGGTTTACAGAGATGTACGCTACAAAAGATATGCAATAAGGAGACGTGCCCTAAAAAAGCTTAAGACTATGCTGCCAGAAAAGAGAAAAATATATAGACGAAGGTATATGCACAAACTGCAAGCAATGGTTTGTTGTTGGAAAACATATTCAATCGTTTACAAAGGAGAAACACACGTCTGCATAATGAAGCAAATAAATTAAAGATTACAAACAACCTCTGTCAACCTGATTTAACTGAATATACTCGTAGAAGTTCAAAATCTACAACGTAACCTAACCGACAGTACCACAAGAAAAGTCATAAATATCTTGAAAATGTGTTCAACTAGTGCGAAGTACGTAGTGAGCCTAACTGATTTGTTATGTACATTTTATGTAAGTCGGATTTATAATTATTAACAATTTCATTTAACACAGACCGATGTTGATTGTGATTTGTATGTTCACATTATTGTGAACAACGTTGTCGGAAATGGGCATTTCGAAGATCTTGTACTAACTTTCACGCTATTCGAAATGAAATTCACTTAGTACATCTTCAATTCGAGTTACATAGCGTTGTATGCACGTTGGTAAATATTGCATGAGTGAATATTACACCCATCATTGAAATTTTTGCAACTTCGTTCAATTTTGGTATTTCACAAATATATTGTGAATAATTTTGTACCCTTGTACTCAATATAAACCAATGGATGTTACATTATTTCTTTGTAGTACATTTCTGTCAAAAAGAGCAAGATCTAAGATTAGTGTAATGCAAGTTACTTCGTTAATGTACAAATGTGTGTCGCATATCAGCCTTGGAGTATATTTTCCGGTTATACAACTCAGACACACATGGAAATGGAAATGGAAAATCTGCGGACAAAGTCCTTTAACGAATAATGATTCGTACAGTTGCACGGTCAATCATTGTGAGTTCATGTAACTTTTCTCCTTTATTGTTTAATTAAACTAAGATATTTTCATCGATATTCTCAAAGCGTTTCATTTACCGTGTGATCATAAATCTATTTCTATAGGCTTGAATTAGTAGGTTAAGACATTTAAGTTTGATGTTCCTAGTACTCATCAAGTATTTCGAGTAGGTTAACTTAGTTAAATTAGTACTTGTACACTTTGTCTCGTCTTCTGCATGCGTTTGTATGTAAAGTTCTTAATACGAAAAAATACTTTTTAGAACTATGGCAACGATAACTTGCAGCCAAATTTGAACCAGAGAAATTTAAAATATCTGCAAATTGCAAACTGGAATTGCGTTTTCAAAGTCTGAAACTACAATCTTACAAACTATTTCATCATTCTTCCTCCACATAAAACTTTCCAAAAAAATTTTGCATGTGGAACTTTGATCCGTACGTAAATTATTGTACAGTAAATAAATATATGAAGAAGGTTGGGAATTCTTTCGAATTTAGAGTAAGTTTCAAATACAGAGTAAAATTTTATCTAGATTGTATATTGCCTCTTTCACTTGATAATTTCAAAAATAAAGTTACATTATGGAGAATGGTAAAGATTGGATTTTAAGTATATCAGTATAATTTTAATACTTTCTGATGTTATGTAAAATTTGAAATGTTCTTGGAAATGATTGCAACGTTCTGAATGAATAAGAAGGAACTATTCAGTCAGAAAACTAAATATTAGGCTTTTGCACTGCGTTGTGTTAAATGTTGTAAATAGATTATACCGGACTACTATCGGATTAAAAATTACGGATATTCAAGTTTGGACTCCAATTAAAAGTTAATCAGTAGAACCACATAAAAACGAGTTACATCAAAATTCAGCTTATTCAATTCTGAATCAATCTATAGTTACCAATTTATTTTTGATTATGCCTTCTATTTTTACCATCGCGAGAACAAAATAGGATTATTTTTTAGTTTGGCAAACTATAGCTCTCTTTGAGATTCTATAAATAAAGAACGGGTGTTTTTTTATATATAGATTATATATTATATAATTTATTTATTTATTATCCAAACTCTAATATCCATAATTTATAATCCGATAGTACTCCTGTGACGTTCTGTGAGTCCGTAGTACCTCGGAGGCCTCTGTCGATCTCCTTGGCGTAGTGGTTAGCACATCGCGCTTCGACGCCAGGGGTTCCGGATTCGAATCCAATCGGGTAAGACATTGATTTGTCCTTAATGAGAAAATTGAGAATTTAGTAAATGTGATAGTATATGTGAAAACAAATATTGATTGATTGATTTGCTTCATTTATTTCGCATCTTGTGCCACTTTTGGCTAATTTGCGAAGACAGGGATGAGTGATGAAATGATGAATGAACACTCACAAACATTCATGCCCAAGCCAGGATTCGAACCCAAACCTCTGGCGTTGAAGTTCGATGTGCTAACCACTACGCCAAGGAGGCCGGCTTGTGGAAACAAAGAAAGAGATCCTCTTATGGGTTTTACTTTCATATTTAAAAAAAGACAGAAAAGCAAAAATAAACTAAATCTCTCAATCAATTCTTTCTTTGTAACTCTTTCACTATGCAATTCTTCTTTAGCATGCAACGTTTTTTATTAAAATCATAATGCGATTTACGAAATGATGAAATCTGAAATTCTAATGAGAACACGGACAACCTTCTTTGTAATATATCGATCAGGTTTCAGAAACATGAATTTTTACAATACGTTTGCATGTGCAATTTTCACTCTTTTAAAAGTAGCATGTTAAATTATGTTACTAATCATTAATGGAATACCTCAATACCAGCCCGAAGTATGATAATTAATATTTACCCCTCAAAGTAATGAAACACTTTCCCTCTCTGAAACTCGCATAGAAATTATAGCGGCCGTTTGCTTCGGCCAAGCCCCGAACGAACATAACCGAAGGGGCACCGAGCATAACCGATCCTCCCACATGACGTCATGCGCTCGTGCATGATCGGCAATTTTCGGATGGCGCTACCTTATAGTATATTAAGTTACCTTGTACCAATATGTCCAAACGGATCATTCCCAATATAACACGAATATAATATTTGTCCCAGACTGAAGAATTTATACATATATTCCTCTAAAACGTATTGCAAAACCCTAGTTACAGCATAACCGATAAGCAGTAATATTATTTTACAAAATTCATATCAAATGTTACAGTGTTACATGTTTCTCCCAAATACCATTTAACAATATGTTAATGACACATTTCCCACCCAAATTTTACAGGCCTGGGAACATTTAGTCAACATTTCCTACATGTGAATATAAGGCACGAAAAATCTGACTAACGTGATCAGATTTTAAAACAACAAAACGGTACATTTTCCATATTTTCCTGAAAAAAACAGGGGACAGCAAAATGCACACATTTTAATATAACAAAAACTGTTTCGTTACGAATACTTATCTTTGAAAACTAACTAAATAAATAAATAGGCGTAAATACTGTGTAAATGAGTTACATAATATGGCGATATGTACTGCACTCCAACCAAGCAGTCCTATAGAATCAGAAGTCATTCATTGATATTTTGAGGAAGAATGGATCTTCGTCAGTACATGCTTTTCAAATAACATTTTCTAAAAGTTTACACATGTGTGATAAAGGTTCACCTTATTAATAAACATATATTTCAAAGTTTGTACTAAAAGAGCGTTTTTGTTGTTTGCCCTCAAACCATTCATGTACGAAAATACTATTTCAGTGGGGTATTACGAGTTACAGGTAAACAAAGAATTAAGAAAATTTTAATGTGGCGCATTGTTCACACTGAAGTATGAAATAACTTCTACTCAACATTGACCTAGTTCATAGTAATAGTAGAGAAGGTGTAATGTTGCAGTAATGCTACGCCGTTTTGTTGATGTCAAGAAAAGGACATTTTGGAGTCCACTTTTACGTTAAGAAAAAAACCGGGACGGAGACTCAAGGAATGGGACAGTCGTGGCTAATACGGAACGTTTGGTCAATTCCTGACAGTATTCTCACATATTATTTACTGATTTCAATCCAAGATAAGAACATCCGGACGTCTCTTCTCAATTTGGAATTTGTTTTTTCCTTTCTTTTTTATGCACACACAATAAATTTTTCCCATTTCTCAGCGCTAAAATCCTCTAAAACAAGTCTCACTTTGTAGCTTAATTTCTCATATTATATATATATATATATATATATATATATATATATATATATATATATATATATATATATATAGAATGTAGCAATATAGAGGCACCATAATGAATAAATATATTGTCTCTGAAATGTGCTGGGCTCCTTTTCCTCCAGATCTAAATCTTTCCAAACTGAAAGCAGTATTGATTTAATATGGCATTCATGGGCCGCCACGTCATTATTTTACAATTTTTTCAACCACCGCCCCTAGCTACGGCTCTGGACTTGACAAGACTGTAAGAAAAGTAGACATTACGAGCGAAGCGAGAGTAGAAGGGGAATACGATAAACTCGGTCGCTATTTAATATTCGCAATTAATGTGCACGGGTTTTAATTAATTCGCACGTACTTAGAATTTATTTGCATGTACTTAGAATACTTTACATTTATGTATTTGCATGTTTATAACTTTTTATGAATATATATTTATTTATTTTATGAAAAATATGTATATAGAAGGTAATTAGAGGTACTAAACGCTATGCATATGGTTTTATATTCATTACTGCAAAGTATGTAAAGTATGAAACTATAATATTAATGTTTATAGTATTGAAAATAAGTTTTCTATGGTTTATGAACAGCTATGAACGGTGGTAATGGGTGTAGGTACAGGTCCAATTACGATTGGGGACGGTCCCGGTACTCGAACCCACCATATGTAATATTAATAATTAGTACTATGTAATAATTGCATTATATTATGAAACACGGTGGTTTCACACGCCAGACAGAATACTGTCTCCGAATCTCGATTCCGCTCTGATGCCAGACAGAGAGAATGAATTAATATTCCGCGCAGGTAGACGAGTGTGCGTTCAAGGTCAAATGACGTCACATCGTCAGAACAAAGAAGGAATCTGATTGACCAATCAGAGAACGCGTCGGTAGGTTTTCAGAACCGGTTTTTTCCAAGGTTAACCAGTACGCAATAACAGGAGAAAGGTATGCAATGCCGTAGGGCAGGGGAGGGATTCAACCAGACAACAAAGGATGTCTGAGAATGCGCAGCAATGGTCAAATCTCTGAAGCTATGCGTCGCTTGTAGAACCGGTTTCCGCCGCCAATTAATATTCCGCTCAGGGTTGCCCTAAGGCACAGGACGCTTTAGCGCGGGTTTTGGGCTAGCTAGCTTGCATGGTAGAACAGATTTCTGTCTAAGTAAGCCAAGGTTATCGAGAACACAAGAAAAAAGGATTTTTGGATACCCAATTAGATTGGAGCGAGAACTTTAATTTGAACAAGGAGAACGAAGCGTAGGGGTTTATTATCTGTACTATGAAGAAAGAAGAGCTTTCAGGGACTGGGCCTACAGTTTTCACTATTTGCTTTTATCACGGGGTATCGAATCTAAGACCCTTTGATTATTGATTTAGGTAGTAAATGTATGTTACTGTGTGCTATTTAACTTAATTTTGAGTTTGTTTTTTACCAAACTTTGACTTTATGTCAAACATTTTCACAGCTTATCCTTATTTTTTTACCAAAATAACACTATTTGTACTATTCAGGCAACATTTTGTATTAAATTTTGGACTCACAAAGACATTTTTTCAACTTTTAACTTATTATTTTACAATTTTATACCTATTTTTAACCTAAATAACACTATTTATACTATTAAGGAAAGATTTTTAGTTATATTTTCGACACACAAAGTGTGTGTTCTCAACTTTTATCTGTTTATTTCACAAGTTTAGGCTTATTTTTACCAAAATAACACAATTCAATCTGTTCAGGAAAGACTTTTAGTTACATTTTCGATACACTAAGTGTGTGTTCTCAACTTCTATCTGTTTATTAGGCTTATTATTACTCAAATAACACAATTCAATCTGTTCAGGAAAGACTTTTAGTTACATTTTCGACTCACAAAAAGACATTTTCTAAACTTTTAACTTATTATTTTACAACTTTATGTTAATTTTTTACCAAAATAACACTATTTATACTATTCAGGCAACATTTTTTATTAAATTTTTGACTCACAAAGTGTGTGTTCTCAACTTTTATCTGTTTATTTCACAAGTTTATTCTAATATTTACTCAAATAACACGATTTGAACGTGTTTTTTATTACATTTTGGACACACACACTTACACACACACACACACACACACAGAGAGAGAGAGAGAGAGAGAGAGAGAGAGAGAGAGACAGACAGACAGACAGACAGAGATTTTTTTCCAAGTTTACAGGATTATTCTCCACGTTTACTCAAATAACACAATTCAAATGTGTTTTGAATTAAATTTTGTACACACGAAGTGTGTTTCGTCAAGTTTTACCCTTTATTTTTCAATTTTATGCTTATTTTACCAAAGTAAGACCTCTTAGTCTATTCAAGAAAGAGTTTTCAATTATATTTTGGATGCAAAAGTATGTTTTGGCAAGTTCTACCCTTTTATTTTACAAGTTTAGGCTTATTATTACTCAAATAACAACGAAAGTTTGTTTATTTTAGAGTTTGCTGAGTATTTTGTTACTGTTGTACTAGGTAAAAGTTTTCTAAATATATCAGATAGGGCTCTGTATATTTTTGTTTTTGCTATTTTGGAGATGATGCGATCAGCACCACTCTTCATCTGCTTTTTTATCTTATGTACCCTAATATTATTTTGAGGCTTAGTGAATTCTAGAGCCTATTTATGCAGGAGAGAGGGCTTGAAAATTTTGATCTCAGATAACCCACAACTATTTGTCAGAGTATTTTAAAGGATATTTTATACTTATTATGGGCCACTAGAATATCTAAGCTTGCTTAATTTTAATGCCTGTAATGCTGTTATTGTATTTCTAGCTAAGGCTTACTGGATAAAGTACACGAAATGTTTAACATTTCGACTATTTGCCTAATTTTTAGTGTAACGAAAATTATTGTGTGTCTATAAAGACTGAAATGCCTTTACCGAAGGGTCCACAACTGGACGCTTACCAACATTGTTTCTTTTTTTATATATAACCATTTATCAATATATTGACAATTCACAGGACAAGACGAAGTTCACAGACGACTTACTATATGGACCATAGGTTCACTTGCTAAATGTTTTTTCTCTGCTAGAAGAATAATTTAGCCTTATAACCTTTTTTCAAGGTATTTTTTAAGTATTACTGGATTTTTTGGGTGCATCAACATTTGGGTTATTTCCATTTGGCTTATTATACGAGGCTACAATTACTATTTGAACACTGAAATCCTCAGATTGAAACTAAAAGCTTAGGCTGTAACTAGGGATTTAGTATGTATATCGACAATTTATAGGACAACACGAACCTTACAAAGGATTGTAGGTGATGTAAGCCCACACGCCAGAGCTTTGTTAATCTGCAAGAAGCTCTTACAGCTAATATTACGAGGAAATGAGGTAGATTTTTTACTGTTTCACAAGAATGCTATCTTTTATACACCCAATGTTTGCTTTTTCAAGTAACTACTTGTACCAGAAGCACTTACAGGCCAACTCTAACTAGATTTTGATTTATTCTATATCAGGTGCTAAATTTATAAAGAACTATGATTGTGTATATTTCTGAGGAAGTACGCAAAAGCAGATTACCCGATTAAAGTATCTGAAAAACAGATTTTTCTATGTAAGTATATTTTTATTGACTGTATTATTTAACAGATCAAACAGGAAGACTGCAAAATTCATTAAATGTAGTTCTATAGTATAGGTGGTTTCAGAGATATAAAAAGAACAAATATAAGATTTCGCTTTTCTTGCTTCTGAGGCTAATCGCAACGCTAAGGGTAAATGGCGAGGAAATGTAACGGAGGAGAAACAGTCCCAAAAGTTATGGGCTGCATGTAAGTTAATACCACAGAGATATTACAGTAGGTGTAGGTTCTACCACCAGAACATTTCTATTATAATAATACTGGTTATGCTGTACTGTTAGCTAAAGATGCTGATATTTGAGAAACTTAAAAGGTTATTTGCAAAATTTTAGATAAATAATAATCTGTTAGACTGTAAACATATTTTATATCTATTCTGCAAAAGATCCGATGACAAAATTTAAAAATTGTAATCGCCCAGACAGGGACTCGAACCCTGGACAGATAGGTTAAAAGCCTAACGCTATACCAACTAAGCTATCTGGGCACAAGGTATTTTTTTTGAAAAGTTAGTTATGTTAAGAAATATATTGAAACACTTGAGAACAATCTTGGTCTGGTTCGACAGAGAAGGAAGGAGACAACATTTCCAAATTTTTACAGACTGGGTGTATTTTTCCACTATAGAGGCCTTCACTATATGTAATTCGAAACGCTAAAGTTCAGCTAGCTTCCAAAATTGAGGCAAAGATTGTGTTTGACGAGATTAACAAGTTACAATTATATCCAGTTACGGACAAATAAAGCTAAAACTCTCAGATTTACTGTACTAGCCAAGTTTTAGTAACATTTTCTTCACTTTAGTACAAATACCAAAGAAATAGGTATATTTTATTTATAATTTGACAAAATGTACTAGTATTTAATTCACAAAGTTAGGTAAAAAACAGTATTTTTTAAAAAATATTGTTACTGCCTTCAAATTTTATGTTATTTAGCCAGTAACAACTGGTTTACACTGTTTGACATTCTTTAAATAGGAAAATAAGGAATTATTTGTTTAGTATTTTTACTACTTTATATTTATTTAAGAAAACAATACTACGGTTTAACTTAATTTTTAACAAATTGTTACTAATTTATATATCAAAGTTATGTTATTTAGAGTGTATGAAGGCGTATAAAGTTAATATTTGTACTTATCAGCGCAACTAACAATTATATTTTACACACAAAAGATAATGTTTACAGTTAAATTACTTGAATCAGAGAATAATATTTTACAGTAATTGATTCATTCAGCACTAGTCACTACTTTTATGCATCAGAAAGTTTTCTTAATTTTCTATTACGCATGCTATTTTGGGCTATTCTTAAAATGTATTTCTAAGGCAAACTGGTTTAATTTTCTGCTTATAATGCAAAGTTGACAGTTTTTGCACAATGCATTGTACATTTGATATATTCTCTACTTACAATCCAAATATAATGCTTATTTAATGTATAACTAACTAATTCTCTAGCCTTCTTAAACCCGAATGTTCATGGGTGCAGCAACACATGCCTTTCATCTGTCCCTGTCCTGAGCAAGATCTATATACTCCTTTCCTTCCCTACCAATTTCCTTTAGGTCCATCTCTACATTACCCCTCCATCTTTGTTTTGGTCTTCCTATTGGTCTTTTACCGTCAGGTTTCCCAACAAGAATCCTGTATACTCTTCTTTCCTCTCCCATTCGTACCACATGATCTACACACCTAAGTCTTCTTGATTTAATCATTCTAATAATATCTGGGTATGAATACAAATTATGTACTTCCAAATTATGTAACCTTCTCCACTCATCTGTCTCCTCATCTGTTTTAGGCCCAAATATTTTCCTAAGGATCTTATTTTCAAATACTCTCAATTTATGTTCCTTTTTCAATGTAAGGGACCAAGTTCATTTACTGTATTTAACTTTTATTTTTTGTAATTAACAAAAATTAAAAGCTTATACTGTAGTTATTATATCTTTTTCTATCAGCTTATTTTGAAATTAATATTATTAGGTAAAGTCTTTGATTTATAACTATATTGCTTTTTTATCAATTTATCTAAGAGTACACGCAGACAAACACATGTGTACACACTTTTATGTAAATAGATATGCCTTTTTTCAATATTTTAGTATGAAGATTGCACTTTAGCTATTTAAGCAAGGGTAGGAAAGGTAGGATTTCTGAGAATTTGTTGCAGGATTTTGTTGTCCAAGTATAGATGAGAACTGAGCTGGGAGACTGTTTTGAACCTTTTCATGAGAGTTTGCATGTGAACTGTATGCAAATTGAGCACTATTGACTGTGCATGCTTCTAAGTTTTGCTGTTATTTTACATCAAGTCTGTGAGACTGTAGTCAGTTTTCCCATTTCAAGTAGTTTTTATTGATTGTATTTGTATATGTTGTGGGGATTTAGCAGTTTTATGTTATGAGGCACTTTGTTGTAGAATATTTTTACATGATTGTTTTGAGATATTGAGTGTCTGCTGTTTTACTTGTAATTATTTTCCTTCTTGTGTTGTGTATTTGACTATATTTTGTCCAAGTTCGTATTATTTAGAATAATTGTTATTGACTTGCAGATGTAGGGAGTAATAATCCTTTGCAAGATGCCCTATACTTTAGTCTGAACATTATTTTTAGTGTTCACTTTTGAAGCCTTAGTATTCTGGTAGTATTATTAATGTAGAGGTAAATTAGGCTGAAACGTAGGCATTTTTTCTGATAAATTATACTCACTTAGTTGTTTCAGCAGGTAGAAGTTGCATGATGGTTTACTGCTGATGATGTTAATTTGCTCTTTTTATGTACTACGTATGATGTAGCTTACTTGAGTAACTGGAATTTTCTACTGAAAAAAGGATTGCTTGTCTATTTTATTCCTATGTTGTTGAGTTTGTCCATAAGCAAGCCATGTTTTTACTCTATCCTATGCCTTGGAAGAATCTAGATATATATTGTGTTTGCAGTTTTATGTTTCTCTAAGGTTTCAGCTATGTAGTTTTTTAAACTATGCTATGGGTGTGACTACTGATTTCTCTTTCTGGATGCCATGTTGGTTTCTGTGTATTCCTTTTGCTGCTTGAATTTGACTTAGGTTGTTTGCTTTTTTTCTTAGATCTTTATTTGTTTATTTGTTAAGTATTTTTTATTTTTTTAATATTATTTTACATATAAAAATTCAAAGTACATTGTTAAAGTCAAAGTTAGTTTGTTTTCAATTTTTCAAAGTTAAAGTTTTAAAAATACAATTTTCTAAAATTAAAAGTTATAATAGTATATTTTTGTTAGTAGAAGTTTTTATACTAGGACAAATTATTTTGTTGTTAATGTAAAATTTGTTAGTTAATGTAAAATTAAAGTAATTAAAAATCAATTTTTCAAAGTTAAATTTTAAAAATACAATTTTCTAAAATTAAAAGTTATAATAGTACATTTTTGTTAGTAGAAGTTTTTATACTAGAGTAAATTCTTTTGTTGTTAAAGTAAAATATGTTAGATAATGTAAAATTAAAGTAATTAAAATTCAAAAAAAAATAAAAAATACTTAACAAATAAACAAATAAAGATCTAAGAAAAAAAGCAAACAACCTAAGTCAAATTCAAGCAGCAAAAGGAATACACAGAAACCAACATGGCATCCAGAAAGAGAAATCAGTAGTCACACCCATAGCACAGTTTAAAAAACTACATAGCTGAAACCTTAGAGAAACATAAAACTGCAAACACAATATATATCTAGATTCTTCCAAGGCATAGGATAGAGTAAAAACATGGCTTGCTTATGGACAAACTCAACAACATAGGAATAAAATAGACAAGCAATCCTTTTTTCAGTAGAAAATTCCAGTTACTCAAGTAAGCTACATCATACGTAGTACATAAAAAGAGCAAATTAACATCATCAGCAGTAAACCATCATGCAACTTCTACCTGCTGAAACAACTAAGTGAGTATAATTTATCAGAAAAAATGCCTACGTTTCAGCCTAATTTACCTCTACATTAATAATACTACCAGAATACTAAGGCTTCAAAAGTGAACACTAAAAATAATGTTCAGACTAAAGTATAGGGCATCTTGCAAAGGATTATTACTCCCTACATCTGCAAGTCAATAACAATTATTCTAAATAATACGAACTTGGACAAAATATAGTCAAATACACAACACAAGAAGGAAAATAATTACAAGTAAAACAGCAGACACTCAATATCTCAAAACAATCATGTAAAAATATTCTACAACAAAGTGCCTCATAACATAAAACTGCTAAATCCCCACAACATATACAAATACAATCAATAAAAACTACTTGAAATGGGAAAACTGACTACAGTCTCACAGACTTGATGTAAAATAACAGCAAAACTTAGAAGCATGCACAGTCAATAGTGCTCAATTTGCATACAGTTCACATGCAAACTCTCATGAAAAGGTTCAAAACAGTCTCCCAGCTCAGTTCTCATCTATACTTGGACAACAAAATCCTGCAACAAATTCTCAGAAATCCTACCTTTCCTACCCTTGCTTAAATAGCTAAAGTGCAATCTTCATACTAAAATATTGAAAAAAGGCATATCTATTTACATAAAAGTGTGTACACATGTGTTTGTCTGCGTGTACTCTTAGATAAATTGATAAAAAAGCAATATAGTTATAAATCAAAGACTTTACCTAATAATATTAATTTCAAAATAAGCTGATAGAAAAAGATATAATAACTACAGTATAAGCTTTTAATTTTTGTTAATTACAAAAAATAAAAGTTAAATACAGTAAATGAACTTGGTCCCTTACATTGAAAAAGGAACATAAATTGAGAGTATTTGAAAATAAGATCCTTAGGAAAATATTTGGGCCTAAAACAGATGAGGAGACAGATGAGTGGAGAAGGTTACATAATTTGGAAGTACATAATTTGTATTCATACCCAGATATTATTAGAATGATTAAATCAAGAAGACTTAGGTGTGTAGATCATGTGGTACGAATGGGAGAGGAAAGAAGAGTATACAGGATTCTTGTTGGGAAACCTGACGGTAAAAGACCAATAGGAAGACCAAAACAAAGATGGAGGGGTAATGTAGAGATGGACCTAAAGGAAATTGGTAGGGAAGGAAAGGAGTATATAGATCTTGCTCAGGACAGGGACAGATGAAAGGCATGTGTTGCTGCACCCATGAACATTCGGGTTTAAGAAGGCTAGAGAATTAGTTAGTTATACATTAAATAAGCATTATATTTGGATTGTAAGTAGAGAATATATCAAATGTACAATGCATTGTGCAAAAACTGTCAACTTTGCATTATAAGCAGAAAATTAAACCAGTTTGCCTTAGAAATACATTTTAAGAATAGCCCAAAATAGCATGCGTAATAGAAAATTAAGAAAACTTTCTGATGCATAAAAGTAGTGACTAGTGCTGAATGAATCAATTACTGTAAAATATTATTCTCTGATTCAAGTAATTTAACTGTAAACATTATCTTTTGTGTGTAAAATATAATTGTTAGTTGCGCTGATAAGTACAAATATTAACTTTATACGCCTTCATACACTCTAAATAACATAACTTTGATATATAAATTAGTAACAATTTGTTAAAAATTAAGTTAAACCGTAGTATTGTTTTCTTAAATAAATATAAAGTAGTAAAAATACTAAACAAATAATTCCTTATTTTCCTATTTAAAGAATGTCAAACAGTGTAAACCAGTTGTTACTGGCTAAATAACATAAAATTTGAAGGCAGTAACAATATTTTTTAAAAAATACTGTTTTTTACCTAACTTTGTGAATTAAATACTAGTACATTTTGTCAAATTATAAATAAAATATACCTATTTCTTTGGTATTTGTACTAAAGTGAAGAAAATGTTACTAAAACTTGGCTAGTACAGTAAATCTGAGAGTTTTAGCTTTATTTGTCCGTAACTGGATATAATTGTAACTTGTTAATCTCGTCAAACACAATCTTTGCCTCAATTTTGGAAGCTAGCTGAACTTTAGCGTTTCGAATTACATATAGTGAAGGCCTCTATAGTGGAAAAATACACCCAGTCTGTAAAAATTTGGAAATGTTGTCTCCTTCCTTCTCTGTCGAACCAGACCAAGAGTGTTCTCAAGTGTTTCAATATATTTCTTAACATAACTAACTTTTCAAAAAAAATACCTTGTGCCCAGATAGCTTAGTTGGTATAGCGTTAGGCTTTTAACCTATCTGTCCAGGGTTCGAGTCCCTGTCTGGGCGATTACAATTTTTAAATTTTGTCATCGGATCTTTTGCAGAATAGATATAAAATATGTTTACAGTCTAACAGATTATTATTTATCTAAAATTTTGCAAATAACCTTTTAAGTTTCTCAAATATCAGCATCTTTAGCTAACAGTACAGCATAACCAGTATTATTATAATAGAAATGTTCTGGTGGTAGAACCTACACCTACTGTAATATCTCTGTGGTATTAACTTACATGCAGCCCATAACTTTTGGGACTGTTTCTCCTCCGTTACATTTCCTCGCCATTTACCCTTAGCGTTGCGATTAGCCTCAGAAGCAAGAAAAGCGAAATCTTATATTTGTTCTTTTTATATCTCTGAAACCACCTATACTATAGAACTACATTTAATGAATTTTGCAGTCTTCCTGTTTGATCTGTTAAATAATACAGTCAATAAAAATATACTTACATAGAAAAATCTGTTTTTCAGATACTTTAATCGGGTAATCTGCTTTTGCGTACTTCCTCAGAAATATACACAATCATAGTTCTTTATAAATTTAGCACCTGATATAGAATAAATCAAAATCTAGTTAGAGTTGGCCTGTAAGTGCTTCTGGTACAAGTAGTTACTTGAAAAAGCAAACATTGGGTGTATAAAAGATAGCATTCTTGTGAAACAGTAAAAAATCTACCTCATTTCCTCGTAATATTAGCTGTAAGAGCTTCTTGCAGATTAACAAAGCTCTGGCGTGTGGGCTTACATCACCTACAATCCTTTGTAAGGTTCGTGTTGTCCTATAAATTGTCGATATACATACTAAATCCCTAGTTACAGCCTAAGCTTTTAGTTTCAATCTGAGGATTTCAGTGTTCAAATAGTAATTGTAGCCTCGTATAATAAGCCAAATGGAAATAACCCAAATGTTGATGCACCCAAAAAATCCAGTAATACTTAAAAAATACCTTGAAAAAAGGTTATAAGGCTAAATTATTCTTCTAGCAGAGAAAAAACATTTAGCAAGTGAACCTATGGTCCATATAGTAAGTCGTCTGTGAACTTCGTCTTGTCCTGTGAATTGTCAATATATTGATAAATGGTTATATATAAAAAAAGAAACAATGTTGGTAAGCGTCCAGTTGTGGACCCTTCGGTAAAGGCATTTCAGTCTTTATAGACACACAATAATTTTCGTTACACTAAAAATTAGGCAAATAGTCGAAATGTTAAACATTTCGTGTACTTTATCCAGTAAGCCTTAGCTAGAAATACAATAACAGCATTACAGGCATTAAAATTAAGCAAGCTTAGATATTCTAGTGGCCCATAATAAGTATAAAATATCCTTTAAAATACTCTGACAAATAGTTGTGGGTTATCTGAGATCAAAATTTTCAAGCCCTCTCTCCTGCATAAATAGGCTCTAGAATTCACTAAGCCTCAAAATAATATTAGGGTACATAAGATAAAAAAGCAGATGAAGAGTGGTGCTGATCGCATCATCTCCAAAATAGCAAAAACAAAAATATACAGAGCCCTATCTGATATATTTAGAAAACTTTTACCTAGTACAACAGTAACAAAATACTCAGCAAACTCTAAAATAAACAAACTTTCGTTGTTATTTGAGTAATAATAAGCCTAAACTTGTAAAATAAAAGGGTAGAACTTGCCAAAACATACTTTTGCATCCAAAATATAATTGAAAACTCTTTCTTGAATAGACTAAGAGGTCTTACTTTGGTAAAATAAGCATAAAATTGAAAAATAAAGGGTAAAACTTGACGAAACACACTTCGTGTGTACAAAATTTAATTCAAAACACATTTGAATTGTGTTATTTGAGTAAACGTGGAGAATAATCCTGTAAACTTGGAAAAAAATCTCTGTCTGTCTGTCTGTCTGTCTCTCTCTCTCTCTCTCTCTCTCTCTCTCTCTCTCTGTGTGTGTGTGTGTGTGTGTGTAAGTGTGTGTGTCCAAAATGTAATAAAAAACACGTTCAAATCGTGTTATTTGAGTAAATATTAGAATAAACTTGTGAAATAAACAGATAAAAGTTGAGAACACACACTTTGTGAGTCAAAAATTTAATAAAAAATGTTGCCTGAATAGTATAAATAGTGTTATTTTGGTAAAAAATTAACATAAAGTTGTAAAATAATAAGTTAAAAGTTTAGAAAATGTCTTTTTGTGAGTCGAAAATGTAACTAAAAGTCTTTCCTGAACAGATTGAATTGTGTTATTTGAGTAATAATAAGCCTAATAAACAGATAGAAGTTGAGAACACACACTTAGTGTATCGAAAATGTAACTAAAAGTCTTTCCTGAACAGATTGAATTGTGTTATTTTGGTAAAAATAAGCCTAAACTTGTGAAATAAACAGATAAAAGTTGAGAACACACACTTTGTGTGTCGAAAATATAACTAAAAATCTTTCCTTAATAGTATAAATAGTGTTATTTAGGTTAAAAATAGGTATAAAATTGTAAAATAATAAGTTAAAAGTTGAAAAAATGTCTTTGTGAGTCCAAAATTTAATACAAAATGTTGCCTGAATAGTACAAATAGTGTTATTTTGGTAAAAAAATAAGGATAAGCTGTGAAAATGTTTGACATAAAGTCAAAGTTTGGTAAAAAACAAACTCAAAATTAAGTTAAATAGCACACAGTAACATACATTTACTACCTAAATCAATAATCAAAGGGTCTTAGATTCGATACCCCGTGATAAAAGCAAATAGTGAAAACTGTAGGCCCAGTCCCTGAAAGCTCTTCTTTCTTCATAGTACAGATAATAAACCCCTACGCTTCGTTCTCCTTGTTCAAATTAAAGTTCTCGCTCCAATCTAATTGGGTATCCAAAAATC
>NW_028143905.1:0-17942 GCF_977018435.1 Lepisma saccharinum
AATATGAAATAGAATCTGGTGCCTTAGTGAATATGACTAAAACGTGTTACTTAACATTAGGAAAACAACATGAACAGCCACCTGACGTGACATTTAAAAAAGTGGATCAAGTTAAAATCCTAGGAGTGTTTTTTACAAATGACACTACAAAAAGCATAAAACTTAGTTATGATAATATATATCAGAATATTAATTATACCATACACAAATTTATACAACGACCCTTCACTTTATGTACGCGAGTCAAAATAGCAAATGTATATATCTTATCAAAACTGTGGTATGGAGCCCAAATTTGGCCATGTGATAATCGTAACTTAGCACGAATAAAGAAAAGTTTAAACCGGTTCCTTTGGGCAGGACAAGTTTTCCGAGTGAATCAGCAGACACTTAGCTTACAAAAACAGCAAGGAGGAATGAGTTTGGTGGATGTTGGTAAAAAAACAAAAGCTTTGTTTAATCATCGGTATTTTTCAATGATTCAATCTAAAGAAAATGTCGAAGACATTCCAGGATATACATATATAAGAGATATTCCATTAGAAGCACCAGTGAATGAGATCAAAATTCCCACTTCCCAAAAAGTATATCAAGAAGCTATAATGGAATATTTATATGGACTTATAAAGAAAATAGACTATAATCAGCTAACAGTGAAAGATTTGTATACTCAATACCTTACTCAAAATATGGATACGCCGCACATAGTGAAGAAACACCCACAATATAATTGGAACAGAATTTTTACCAATATTTCGGCAAAACATTTATCCAATAGACAATGCAGTCAATGGTACCAAGTTGTTCACGAACTAATTGATAATAAAGCAAAACGACATCGGTTGGGGTTTAGTTCAGACCCTAATTGTGAGCAGTGTTTATTAGAAGATACAATAGCACACAGGATGTCGTACTGTGGAAAGGCAAAACAAGACTGGCCGGTACTCCAAAAAATGATAGCACATATAAGTCGATCATCAGTTCAGTGTATTACTCCGAAATTAATAATTTTTCCGGAATTTAATTTTTTTCCTGCTACAAAGCATCGAGCGATACAGTGGATTATAGGTACGTACATGATATATATTTTTTTCAATGGACAAACAGGAAACAATATGAGGGACTATTACCGAAGTGAATATGGGAAAATTTTACCTAGTAAACAAAAAAAGTTATATGCAAATTATATTCAACACACACTGTATGACTCAACAATAATGTAACATTTGTGAATGTAACCACAAATGAAGTGTGGTTAAACCTTGTTAAAAAGTAGTAGAATGTAATAGTTATATTGTAATAAAAAAAAAAAAAAAAAAAAAAGTGGTTAGCACATCGCGCTGCGATGCAAGGGTCCCGGGTTCGAATCCCGGTCGGGCTTGGTTGTTTGTGAATGTCCATTCATCAATTTCATCATTTCATCACTCATCACCATCTTCGCAAATTAGCCAAGAGGCACAAAACGCGAAGTAAAATAAACTAAATCAAATAAAAAAAAATCAAAACCAAACACGAGCGCGATTTGTTATTTGAATGTTTGTTTACGTTTCAAGTCTGTATTTGTTTACGTTACGATTTTGTGTTTCCGTTCAAAGCTGTACAATATTCGCATGACGTCAGTGCGTGATTCGTAAAGTAGAGTCGAAAGGGACATCGGAAATGGGATAACCACACGTTGTAATTGTTTATAAAAAGTATTTCGATGTTGTTGCCGAAGTGGGCATTGGAGAAACAAATGTCTGATTGATTGTGCAGGATCTCCACGCTGATAGGAAGTTGCAGACACTGGATATGAACTGGGGTGTATTACGACTTTACCTGTACGCATTCGCATGGTAAACACTAATACTGAACGGGGTAGATTAATGTTTTGAAACCAAGGACGTTGGTTTTCGACTTGTGCATGCCACTTATAGGTAGTGGTATGTTGTAGTTGTTCGGTGCACCAATCGTCCCATTTTTTTTTCTAATTTGATTTTAACCCGTGGGAGGAGGTCAGTGTACGGCAGGCGCATCATCGGGGTAACGTGTTCTCTCTTTCTCGCTTGTTCAGCCATTACGTCTACACAATCGTGATATTTATTGAGGTCACTGTGTGCTCGGATATATGTGAAGGTCGCCGACAGACCTTTTTCTTGAAGTTGGAGCATGATTCGGAGAATAAGATAGGAAATACCGTTAACTTGTATGCTGCCCGGCCTCTTCGTGATAGCGCTTGAAGTACACTCAATGCGTCCGTGAGAATTAAAGAGTGAGCGAGTCGTTGCAGGGCAAGTTGTAACGCTTTGAATATAAGGTAACAGTTTCATATATCGAAGACCCATTTTTACAGAAGAAACTACTTACGGAAATGAGTTTCTCTACGGTTTTCCAACGTTAGTCGAGGTATTTTCTTTCATCGTGGTATCTATTTGACCGATAAATCATGTCAGTGTTTCCAACACCTTTTTTTTAACTATGCTTGCCTAACCTAACCAAACCTAACCTAACCTTATCGGAATGGTTCGTGGGTTACTCGTGCATAATGTACAATTTGCACACGTGACGAACACGATAGTAGGTATTTTTCGGTGAAGAAGTTTGGAAACATTGATATTCGAAAACAAAAGAAGCGATATCGCACCGTTATGTGCGTTCGGTAACACTTAGAAAAATGCTTTATTTTAGTAGAAAAGGTGTTTTCGTGTAAAAAGCATAATGGCACCTTGAACTATGTTCCGCAATGCACAATTGGTAAGTACGAACCATGCGAAACACAAAATATCCGATTTTAATGTAACTCCGAGCTATGAAACTGGTACCAAATATAGCATAACATTCCGCCGAGAATATAGACATGTCTTGTGGGAGGGAAAATTGTCGAGTGATGATGTTATGAGATGGTATGTAAGAAGCACATCCCACTCCGTGGTTTCTGTGGGAATGGTCAGTTGATATATAAGTGGGTCGGAATGGGTAAAGGTTTTTTGGTATGCTTCAGGGTCAATATTGTAACACTGTAAGAAAAAGAAACGTTTATTGGGAGAAGGTGGGTTCTGGAGGGTATGCAATTGTCTTTGTATCGCAAATGTTTTATTGAAGGAATGTCCTTTGAGTTGATTTGGTGTTGAGTTGAGTTGGTGTTTTAAGTCCACTTTATGCACAGTAAGGCTAATCGGGACTGGACCTACATTTTGAAGTGGGATCCGAACCACTTGTGCCTCCACCAGGTATCGAACCCGGGACCCCTTGATTACAAGGCGGCGATGCTACCACTGCGCCATCGTGGAGGCCCTAAGGGATGTCGTGTCGCAATCACGTTTTCAACAAATATTGTACGGTAAGTTTGATACGTCGTTGTGACAAAGAGGGTTCATTGCTTTCTAAATATACACTAACATTAGGGCTGGACGGCATTAGTCCTAGACAGGTACGTAGGGCCTGTCTTTATAGTACGTCTAAAGACGTGAGGAGTTTTTGAGTGGTCCCGCCATATGCTGGAGTTGCATATCAAACAGCAGCAGGTAGGTTAATAAAGCAGAAATAGCAGTGCCATCTGACGTTTGAAAGTAAAAGTATCCACAACAAAAGACAAGAAACGTCACAACCAAGCCAGGGGCGGAGAGTCCCAAGTTGTGACGTACAGTATGCGCCAAAATATACAGTACTGAAATGAAAAGATGAACAAAAGTATAAGACATGTTACAATATGGTGACTGTCTCTATATGCAACCCAAATAACAATCGTGCCTTTTGGGTTGCATAACTGTCAAGAAACCTAAGGTTAGGTTAGGTTAGGGCATGTGGAGTAGACGATTGTCATTTGGATTGCATATAGACCAGTCACCTTTTTCAAACTCTGTCCACCTTCACGACCGCTTCCGTATGAACGGAAATAATGCTGAACTATGAATACTTCTTCCTCCGTCGAGAGACCCATTTCCAACAACAACTGCACAACACAACTTTCTTTTCACAACTGCGAACACGTGCAGCTGGAGCTATACCCCGTCGAAAAACGCAACCACGTGTTCGAGATGCGCGAGTTTCAGTACTGTATATTTTGGCGCATACCGTATTTCCCGACGATGTTAAATAAATTATAGGGAATTGTTGAAATCGTGGGAAAGTCTTTACAGCTTGCAAACTGCTCTTAATACACAATTTCAAATGAGCTTATTCGATCAAGTGCGTGGGAAGGTGGTAAGAACCTGGGCCAGTTGTCTAAAGTTCACAAGTTCGAATCTTTTGTAGAACCGACCATTTTATTCCTTTTGGAGGAGGCTGTGGTAGAATTAATGTATTGTCGACATTTATTAAAGACATAATTCTTTTGCTATTACGCGTTGATTGCACTTGGGATTTATTTTCATTCACAATTTACACCATGAGCAGATTGATAAACGTATCTCTGAGTCGCATTACTTTATTCTGGAAAGAGGTAGAAAAAAATGGAAGTAGGGGATCATATGTTAAGTACACAATAAGAATATTTTACATTTGCATTCAATTGCATGATGACGTACGTATTGTGTGTGGATAAACGTGATGTGAAATTTAATTGGCTTATGTTCCGAACGTATGATAAAGTCTGCAAATATTTAACGATGGAATGTCCGAAGTGGCAAATAAACCTAATTTTTCAGCGAGTTCGCATCAGAACCACAGAATTTAATATGAGCTCTTGTCAACCAGTCTGAGTTATTTATTTAAGAAATTTCATTTCGGCATAGGTCGTTCATATTGTTTCATCGGGCTTCTTTTTCAACATATGGTCACATTAAAAGTTAACATGTTCTTTCGTTTTGAAGTTAACCTAGAATATCTTTCAAAATTTGATCGAATTATTCACTTCATAAGGACATATTACTAACTTAGTTTAATTATACATACATCGAATATTCTGCCAATTTCTGAAATTGTGATTATTCGATAATTTCACATTTGACCCTTTATTTGGGTTTTATTAAAATTTTAGTTGAGTTTTATTTATTTACCTAATAAATTTGTCCATCATATTTTTAATTACATTGTGTTGTATCGCAACTAACCCTCAACTGCTAACTAGATGACATTGTTTGGAGTATCGCCGGCCCCCATGGCGGAGTGGTTAGCACATCGCGCTACGATGCCAGGTGTCGGGTTCGAATCCCGGCCTGGGCATGGATGTTTGTGAGTGTCCATTCATCAATTTCATCACATCATCGCTCATCCCCATCTTCGCAAATTAGCCAAAAGTGACACAGAAGCTAAGTAAAATAAAACATTGATTGATTGATTGATTGATTTAGTTTATTTTACTTCGCGTTTTGTGCCTCTTGGCTAATTTGCGAAGATGGGGATGAGTGATGAAATGATGAAATTGATGAATGGACATTCACAAACAACCAAGCCCGACCGGGATTCGAACCCGGGACCCTTGGCGTCGCAGCGCGATGTGCTAACCACTTTTTTTTTTTTTTTTTTTTTTTGTTTTATTTTACTATTCTGTTTACATCTATGGATAGTTTTCTTTCATGTTTACATACAATTACATTACATCGAGATATTTACCAAAATATTGTGACAATCTGACATGTTGTTTTTTGGATTGTTTCCATCTAGATCTTTTAAGATACATTGTATATAGGGTAATATTTGGTTCAAACTTTTTGCTGTATATATAGTATATTGTATGTGCTATTAGCCACACAATGGCATTTTGTTTCTTCACAGGGAAATGTTTGAAGTCTGGTAATATACATATGTTTGCTTGAAAGCATTGTGGCGATATACGACATATTTTGGCAAGGCACATAATGAGAAAGGCCCAAATTTCTGAAACTCCTTTACATGTAGTGAGGCGATGTTGATTTGTATCCACCTCTCCACATTGTTTACACTCATTTGTTGGTAATCTTTTTATTTCATTTAGTCGAACATTTGTTGGAACTAGATCATGCACCAGGGTATACCACAAACTTCGTATGTCCGTGTCAAGGAACGGCTTGTGAAGATTTTGCCATACATTGGACCAAATAACATTAGGAAATTTTTTTTCTATTCGACTCTGCTGCAAGCTAAGTTGTCGTTGAAAATGTTCATACAAATATTTTGACAGAGTATTCTCCTTCAAATCCATGGGAAACTCCACATAACTCCATTCTTGTACAAATATTCGTACATACATAGAATTCTTTGTTAGTCGAGACAAGTTGGGTGGATTTTGTGGTGGAAACGTATCGGTAAATATACGCAACCACATTGATGTAATCGACCCTTCAGTTAAGTACAATTTATAATTTCTAGCTAAAAATAGCGACTTACATTTATTTTCAATATTCCATAGGTCTAGACCACCTGTCATGTGTGTTTGACACATGATCGGGAAAGGTACCCGAAAAAAATGTCCGTACCACATGAACCATCCCACAGCAGACTTTATTTGTCGGAGATATTGCTGTGTGATTGGCAACACTTGCGCGACATAATTTAATTTACTAAAAATAAAAGTGTGTAGGAACCAAACACGCTGAATTAAGTTGAGGTGTCTTCCTCTCATTTGATAGCACTGTAACCGGATTTCGCTTACTATTTTCGTCCAGTTTAGATCCAACATTCTGGAGTCGTTACTATGATAAGTGATGCCTAATATTTTAAGTTCGTTCACATATTGTATCCCTATGTCCGGATTGTCTTGTTTCCAGTTGCCAACAGGTAAAGCCTTTGATTTTGTCATGTTTACTTCCGCTCCGCTGGCAGAACAATACAAACACATTGCATTTAGTATATTTTGGAGCTGGTTCGTTGTTGTTACACAAGCTGATAAATCGTCTGCGAATGTAAACACTTGCGTTTCAAGGAAAGCACTCGCTGCCGGCGGGGCTCGGCACTGAATATATCGAAGTAGCGGGTCCAAGGTCAAAGCGAAGAGAAGCATACTCAAGGGGCACCCCTGGCGAATGGATCTCGTCACGTGTATTGCAGGAGTCACGAATCCATTGATAAGAAGACGGGAAGTTGCCTTTCTATAGAAACTTTGCAAAAGAGATATAAAGTCTTCACTGAAGCGATAGGCTCGAAGTACTTCAAACAAATATTGGTGAATTACAAGGTCAAAAGCTTTTGTAAAGTCAAAGGATAGTATACAAGCTGATGTTTGTTGCATTTCATAATAAGACATGATATCACGTATACCCGCCACCGTTGAAAATATATTTTGAGTTTTACTGACACATGTTTGCCGTGAACTGAGTAAGGAAGATAATATAGGTTTCAGTCTATTAGCCAAAACTTTTGCCATAATCTTATAGTCACAGTTTAACAAAGTAATGGGCCTAAAGTCAGTAACTGCACTCGGACGCGTTTTTTTGGCAATCAGTACAATTATACCTTCATTTTGAAGCACACATTTGTTTCGAAATGCATCTTGTATTATCATGACCAATTCATGTTTTATAATATCAAAAAACCGTATATAAAATTGATAGCCTATGCCATCGTTCCCAGGAGTGCGCTTAACGTTACAAGTACGCAGTGCCTCATACACCTCCTCGACGGTGACGTCACTGTCTAACAAAGTTCTGTCTTCGTCCGTTAAAAATTTATTTACCGATGTGAGCAATTGTTGTACAGCCAATTGATCTACTTCTTTACCAGTATACAAATTAGTATAATACTTGTAAAACACTTGTGATATACCTTGTTGGGTTCTAAGTGTATCTTCGCCGGAATCGACAATATTATTTATCAATAGAGCTCTCTTTTGTTTTTGTGTTTGTACATAGTGAAATAGAGAGGTTCGTTCATCTTGCAAAGATGACGCATGAGTAGCTCTTATCTTTATACCCTCCAAGTGATGCCGTTGCAACGTAAGGATTTGTGCTTTGTATTTTTGTATCTGTGGATAATGTTCGGTGACATCAGGTCGCATACATAACTCATGTAAACATTTGTAATAGAAGTTCAACATTAAGTTCCGGTCACGTGCACTCTCTTTCCCTAGCCATTGAAAATAGGATTTAATTCGAGGTTTTACGTATTTTACCCACCACGTATTGTAATCAGTATAGTGTTTTCGTTGCCGGCACCAATACTTCCATTTTTCTTCAAACATATCATTCACATTAGGTTGTTGAAGTAGGGCAGAGTTCATTTTCCAATAGGACGGACCCCAAACTAATTTAGATTCTTGTAGATTAATACTCATTCTGATTGCTATATGATCTGAAAAAGGTACCGGCAAAGCATCTATTGTCGTCACATATTTTATATTATGACCAAGTGTATAGAATCTGTCCAATCGCGAACCTGCTTTGTTATTGAAATAGGTAAACACTACATCCTTTCGTTTTTCGGTCCAGATGTCCTTCAGCTGTAAGTCGTTGATTAAGGTCGTTAATGCTAAACTATTTTGAAACTTGCCTACACAATCACATGATCGCAGCACCTGATTAAAATCACCACCTAGGATTATACACGAATCATTATTTGGAAGTAAGTATACCAGCTCATTCTGGTAAAATTGTTCCCTTTTCCATCTGTTTTGCTGTCCGGAGGGGGCGTAGATATTAACAAAAGTATAACGTTGACTTTGAAAGCTGATTCCCCTCCCATCAACTAATTTCTTTACATTTTTTATTTCTATCCCACTTCTGATTAAAATTGCCGTCCCTCTCCCGCTTGTTCCCAAATTTACAATCGCCTCGTACCCATATATGAAGTTAAATTCTACAAAACATACTTCTTGCAAATATAGAATGTCAATCGAATGTATTCGGACAAAGTCCGCAAGCACTTTGCATTTTACTGGCGTCAGGATCCCATTGATATTAAGGGTACAAAGACGCGTGCTGTAATTCATGCACAAAAAGATATTATATAAAACTGTATATAAGGATACCACGTAGATGTACATTTTTGGTGCTCAATTTGACGAAAGTAAGTATTTGTCCTAAGTGGTTTTCGGAATGACAATAATCGTTCTTGTGCATGACACAATTTGCACTATTTTTTCTACCTGTTATTATATCGATATTCATGTTGTAACTCACTAACATGTAATATGGAAATTTATGCTGTACACACTGGGAAAGTAACAAATTTATGTCTCGCACTACACCCGGAAATCATTCTCATCTCAAAAGATAAACAAACATTTCTCCGTACACTAACTACAACACTATCACGCGCATCAGTAATTTTCATGAGGAATTATCTTTTCACTAGCACTAACATTAGCACCTAGATTATTAACACTTTGGGACCGGGTAATTCGCACTGGGGAGGGAGAGAGGGGGCGTTGGTCATCAATCTTCTTGGTCGGTGGGTTGATTTCCTCTCAACTTGACTCGGGTTGTTTTGACCCCGGCAGTGTTGCCATCTCGCGTTTTCTCCATCTCTATCATCTCTGAAGTGTTGTTGTTGTGGGCGGTGATTGCTGTACTGGCCTCGCTGGGGATAAGGGGCGGTTAGCATTTCTTTCACTCCGTAGTCCTGCAATGTGCTTTTCCACTCGTTGCTCAAAAACTGTGGTCCTCGGTCATAGAGCTTCCGTTTCTCAGGGTTGGAAAGAACTTCATATGCCTGTTCAAACTCTTCAAATATATCGAATGGTGGATTCCGCTGCTCGAGCCAGATCCTTGCATTCCCTTTGGGTAATTTTCGCATTAGCCTCAAGCAGTCTGGGCTATCGACATCGTACAACAAACAATCTCTCTTGAAGTCCCTTATGAACATTGACGGTAAAGTCTCGTCGTGATCGGAGTCGTACGTTTGAAAATTATCCATGCCGACTTTTGAGAAGATTCCGCGAGTATTCGACTCCGGGTTGGACACACTGCGTGAATCCTGCTGGGCGAAAGCGTTCAAGCTCGGCGAGCTCCCGCTCCGGCCGATGACATCACGCGCTGCTTGGCGATCCAAGGAAGTTGGTGCTGATTGACAGGTCAGCTGGTCGGTCACGTCTGCTGCGACGAGCAAAGGGGTTGGGTTCGCATCACTGGACGTCGTCTCCATTGTGACTACCTTGTTGCTAGTCTCTTGATGCCTCTTTTCGCAATCCTTCTCCGACTGAAGTACTTTCTCCTCCATTGGGTCAATTTTGGATAGCAGTGCTTGGAAACGGCGATCCAATCTTTCTTCCCACTCTTTTCTTCTTCTTTCTTCCATTTCTTCCTTCTGTTTTCGGCGTTCTTCCTTCCTTTCTTCCTGCTCTCTCCTTTCGGCAGCCTCTATCTTCCGCCTTTCTTCTTCTTCTCTCTTCCTCTTCTGATCTCTTTCTTCATCTCTGGCTTGGATATAGCTGATTAGCTGAGAGAACATGGCCTGCACGTCCATCTTCTCTGGAACTGGCAACCCTGTTGCCGACTGATCTTTCCCTAGATCCTTATCAACGTTGCCGGCTGACGAAACGCCTGCATCTGTAGAATTCTCAGCCCCTGGGCGGTCCATGGTATTGTTCGTTAATCTCTGGCGGAGACGAGTAGTTCTTTGCATGCCAATCTTCTTCTTCTTCTTCTCGTGGCTGGCTATCGCCGAAGGAAAAAGATATCAAAATTCTTTTCCTGATTTCTGGTTTCAGATCCCGGGGATCGCACCCCTCACCTGCTTCCGTGTGTCATAACGCGTGTCCTTTTGTCCTTTATCGTCCGAAGTTAATAACGCCCATTGTTAATAAAATAATAAAATCCTCTAATAATTCTGCTATGGAAAAATGCTATAGCCGCGACAAAGTATTTCACTATTACACCATAAAAAACACAAAATAGTTCTAGCTACACATCGATTGCATATTCAGTTAATTAAAATCACCGTACAAATTACACATTCTTACTTTAAATGAAAACGTCTTGATAGATTCTTATCAGGATTTTCAGTTACAGGTTGCAATTATTTAATTTACCAAAAAAAATCTTAGTTCCCCCTTAGCGCTAAATTCTGGTACCCTGTCGTAGACATTCGTAGGCTGAAAACTTCTCTTTAACAACAAGTATTAAATCCCCTTGGGTAATAGACATAACTGATTGTTAACCATTACAATCAAACTTAATAAAATTCACATTGAGTAGATAAGCAACTAATTAGAATACTCGTGACCTCCAGGTTCCTTACTAGCCTGCCTGTAACATCGTTCTACGAGCCTAATTCCTATTTGCTTCCTATTTGCCTACTCTTCTATTTGCCTATTCGTCGATTATTTGGGCCTACTCTTTACACCCCTAAATGTCTATTCACATACTCGTCGATTATTCGGCGTACTTTTTTACTTGCCTACTTATTTTATTTGCCTACTCGTCGCTTGTTCGGGCAACCTTTTATATGCCTACATATTTATTTGCCTACTCGTCGCTTGTTCGGGCAACATTTTTACTTGCCTACTTTTTTGCCTACTCGTCGAATGTTCGGGCGCCATATTTTGTAACGGGCTGCTAATTTAATAAATAAAACTAATTAACTCAACTAACTCAACTGAGCTGAGCTTAGCAACGCAACAACGAAGAATCTCTCGCCTCACCTGCTGGGCGAATTAAACATTACATGAAATATAATACGGTCAGGATAAGTGCCTAACAGTCGGAGTTACCGAGAATAAACCTAGGAGGATTTGATTTTAAATACCTGAAATGACGTTACATAATACTACGGTGTTTCTGAATATACACATATATTAAAGCACAGATAAAAACACAGTACATCTTGCCCTCTTTCACTCGATCTCACATTCATACTCTCATTCCATGGCATATGGCGACAATATGACAATTACAAAGGTTAGATTAATTACTACTTTGATCATACTCTTGCTATGTCTTGGCTACATTGCCTTTTACAATTTATCGTTTAGGATTTTAAGTATAAAGTGAATAATTGTTCCTTGTGCGAACCCCTTCTATCTTTTCTGAAGGTATAAATATATTTCATGAACTGTCGTTTGCGGCTAACATAAACTCTCATCTTTAACATTTGATTACTCCGCCGGAAAACAGATGTCTAGGGATGCCATAGCACTGATTTAAGTTAAGCAATGATTTGATTCACGCAGATTCGCGGTAGATAGTCGTCATCTTTCTCACACACGCACATGGTTGGATCTTACCTTCGCTGCATTCCCTCTGACCTGGGTTGGGTGAAAGTGGTCCTACACTTTTGGAAGGCCTCCACGCTCCATTGTTGCACCTCGCGGTTATCCTGGTTGGCGAAAGTGGATCAGTCGGCAGCTCCATCTGGCCTCATCGGATCCTGGCTTCACTCGTTCACTGTCGACTCCATACGACAACTTGCGCAATAATAGGTCAGTTCTTCGCGGTCACTCGTAAGTACAGATACGTGACTTGGGCGATGAGACGAACATACGCGATGAGCCATTCGCGGTTTCACATGGATATCAAATGTTATTAACTTTCACTACTTTGGACGTTGTTTCGGACGATTGACACGGGTGGACGTGTCTGGCGTTATTCTCACATAACCACACGTATGTGCACGGATGCGTTGACGGCAAGGGGGAGTAACGACCCCCTGGTTCTATTCTGCTCTACTCCATGGCTCTGAAACACTCACTCGAGGAAAAACAAATCCAGACCTCGAGTCTGCTTGCAACTCGCAGCTCGGTCGCGCGTAGCTCACACTCCGGTGACGATTGTAGGCAAAACTGTGGAAAACTGTTTCAAATCATCCCTTTTATTCCAGATTTGAACGTAGTGACGCGCTACCCTCTATGATCAAGTGCTTGTTTATTGTTTCTGGTGCTTTGACCGTTGTCCTCCTATCCTGGTCAATGCTCACTCCGGTCCTTAACCTTTGGTAGCAGCCCCTCGCGCAGAGATTAGGCTAACTCTTTCTCCATTGTAGTCAGTCACGAAAAGCAAGGACATCTCAGTAGGGTAGCTTCTCCCTTTCAATTCAGCGATGAATCTTTAATAATTCATAACTCCCGTAGTTCTGTTCTGATTAGGCTCAAACCTTGGAATCAGTACTTTCATGATGTGTTCTTCCGCTGGTTAAAATCTCATCAAATTCGGTCCATTGGTTTAGAAGTTGCATTTTTCTTGTTATTCCCATAAGAATGCATGTAAATCCGAATTCGGGCGAAAAACGGTGGTTGAGCAATCTAGTGTTGGCTAAGGCAGTTCGCTAGACACCTGTATTCGCGACGGATATTAATAATACCAATTGCAATTAATTCCTACTAACGGGCAATTAGATTAATTACTTGTCACTCAATATTTGACCGTTATAGAAAGAATAAAAGAGGACAAGAAAAGAGTGAGAAAGAATAAAAGAGGACAAGAAAAGAGTGAGAAAGAATAAAAGAGGACAAGAAAAGAGTGAGAAAGAATAAAAGAGGACAAGAAAAGAGTGAGAAAGAATAAAAGAGGACAAGAAAAGAGTGAGAAAGAATGACAGAAGACAAGAAAAGAGTGAGAAAGAATGACAGAAGACAAGAAAAGAGTGAGAAAGGATGACAGAAGACAAGAAAAGATTGAGAAAGAATAAAAGAGGACAAAAAAGAGTGAGAAAGAATAAAAGAGGACAAGAAGAGAGTGAGAAAGAATGACAGAAGACAAGAAAAGAGTGAGAAAGGATGACAGAAGACAAGAAAAGAGTGAGAAAGGATGACAGAAGACAAGAAAAGAGTGAGAAAGAATAAAAGAGGACAAGAAAAGAGTGAGAAAGAATAAAAGAGGACAAGAAAAGAGTGAGAAAGAATAAAAAAGGACAAGAAAAGAGTGAGAAAGAATAAAAGAGGACAAGAAAAGAGTGAGAATGAATAAAAGAGGACAAGAAAAGAGTGAGAATGAATAAAAGAGGACAAGAAAAGAGTGAGAATGAATAAAACAGGACAAGAGTGAGAAGGGATAAAAGAGGACAAGAAAAGAGTGAGAAAGAATAAAAAGGACAAGAAAAGAGTGAGAAGGAATAAAAGAGGACAAGGAAAGAGTGAGAAAGAATAAAAGAGGTTAAAAAATTGTGAGAAAGAATAAAAACGGACAGGAAAAGAGTGAGAAAGAATAAAAAAGGACAACATAAACAGAGAGAGGAAGAAAATGGCGGAAAGAGAGGGAGTGAGTAACAATGACAAAGAAATTAGAAAGAACAAGAGATAAAGAAGGGGAAGAGAGAACGAGAGAGACAAGAAGAAGAGGAATGTTGCTCTTGTTTTATCTTGCAGCGCCCCTAGTTGAGCTTCCACGCAAAACTGTGTTTCGAGACCAACACTGGCCAATGCTTAAGAAAGTGTGAGACAGCTCGCAAAAACAAGGGAAATATCACATCCAAGACACATGTCTGCGGAAACTAACACAAAAGCCCCACATCGTATCCGTGAAACGGTTCGCAGAACTTTGCGAAAAGCATATTGGGAAAGGAAAGTTCGTGGATGTGTAGAACATATGATCCTGTGTGTATTCCTAAAAAGGAGATACCCTAATCCCTTAGGATGTTAACAGGACATCGACAGGCTTTCTCAGGAGAATTTCAGCCAGAGGGCGGAGCAAGTTACGACAGAAAGTGTACGTACAGTACTCTTCGGCAAGGTACTCTTCCGGTCCAGGAGAGAAAATCAGCAAGCGTAAATGGGTTCTGGACCGTAAACAAACTTTTTATGTTTAAAGTATTTAAATTCGGTCCGGGAACCTTTTCTTTCCGGATCATTTTAAATAAGAGTCCCAAGTTCCGTATTCAAATGAAACAATACGAAACTTGGACCGAATTTAAATTGCGCGAGAAAAATTATAGAAAATAATAAATTATTATTAGAATTTATGGGTTTCTGTACCTTCAATGAGTTGTGAAATATGGTAAAGATGCAGGTTGACATTGGCCAAGTCAGGAGGGTAGGATGGGTCCTGATTTCGAAACTTGGCAAACCTACGAATGTTCTTATGTAACAAAAACGCAACTCTGAAACCTTGCTTTCAGAGTGGGTGTGAGTATTGTACCTACATAGCTACTTCACGACATCGGATAACCTTTCTTTGTTGCGATTTTTGTTATTTAGCGTCGCTTTTCTGCCACGTTTAGCTAATCGCGACGATGAGGACGAGTGATTTAATATTTGCTTCAAGTCCACTTTACGCACAGATAGGCTAATCGCGACTGGGCGGACAGTTCAAAGTGGGATCCGAACCATTGTGCAGTGTGCCTCCACCTGGTATCGAACCTGGAACCCTTCGATTACAAGGCGACGACGTGATAATTTTATCCACTCACAAAGAACACCAATGCTTACGTCAGGTTTTGAACCCGGGAACTTAGGCTTAAAGATCGAAAGTCGACCACTTGACGGGCTCGGGTAACTGAGTAACTTTAACGTTACAATAACCCCCCACCCCTCTTCCTATTTTCTTTTTCGACTCTTTGGAGAGGAAAAAAATCAGATTGCAACTAGTACGCGCTTTCCGTTTGAGCAAACTCGCTTGTTTCCAGAGTCCCTTTCGTGAGTTGTACCGTACGTGCAAACGTCACTTAGAACTAACAAGGTGCCAAGGAGGGGGAGCGCCCCGCGGGGGGTCTTGCCCCCGGCTGATGGTAAAAGGAGGCAAGAAGAAGAGAAGTGGCACTCGCAGGACACGACAGAGGCGCTTTCTCCAGCTTCTGTGTCTACACTCTCTCTCTCCGGCACGAATCACGTGTTTCGTACTACATGCACGTCGTGTGGTGGAATCTCTTGAGGCAGGCAAACGCCTGCCCGTACCACATACATACATATTATATATATATATATATATATACATACATACATACATACACACAGTGGCGGCTATTTGGGGAGACCTGGGGGGCAGCTGCCCCGACTTTTTTGCCACTTTCGAACCCGTACTATATGCCCTCTTAATGTTGGTCTACCAAGAGAAAATAACTGTCCTTGGCCCCCCCCCTTCTCCAGTTTTGGCACCCAATTGCCGATACTGGTCAGCAGTATTCGGATAGTTCCGAGTTTCGCAAATTAAAAATGTTTTCAAACTTCCTTTATTTTCTCATACCGGAACCATTGAACAGCCACGAAAATAATATATTTGTAAATTAAATTACACGCATTAGTAATTATTATTATTACAATAAAGGATCGTAGCGGTCTATGGTTAACCGAAAAAAAGGGGAGAGAAATTTTCGCCTGGGTGCCAAAACTGGGAGGGGGGGCAAGGCTTTCTCCTAGCAGACAAGTGTGCGTTTTGTTTCAGGTCCACTTTTATACACAAATAGACTAATTGGGACCGGACCTATAGTTTAAAGTGGAATCCCAACCACTATGTGCCTCCACTGGGTCAAGGTAGACAAGACTTGGCATTAAGAAGCCATAGTGTAGGAGCCCCTCCAACACCGCCTCTACTGGTAGCTTTGCATCTATGGTTGTAAAACTGAAACTGCCCAATATCGCAGACTGCAGACTTCTGGAGACTGCCACTCTACACAACAAACACATTAATTTACGCAAGAACAAAATTCAATTTTTTTACAAGTTTGAAAAATCGTCGATATTATTTTCGTAGCTCTTTATAGGTTCACATATAAAAATTTCATTGCTCGAGGCGGGGGCATGGCCCCAATGGCCCCTCCCCTGGGTACGGGCTTGCAGGGTGTTGTGTTATAACACGGCAAACTTTCAGTGCGTAGCAGTGTTTGAAAGCGACACAGTAACACGTTTTGAGTTTTTAAGTTTACTTTATGTACAGCTAGGCTAATCGGGACTGGACTTACAGTTTGATATAGGAAATGCGGATAGAAAATTATCCGATATCCGGATAAAATTTTATCCGAGTTTGGCCATCTCTAGTTTAAACTGGGACCCGAGAACCACCATGTGCCTGCTTGATTACAAGGCGACACTGTCACACGTTAACACATTATTGTAAATAGCTACCCTTACAAGTAAGAAGCAGTTACTTTCTTTGCAATATAAGCACGGTTATTTTACATCTGTAAATTTGTAAAGTGCAGAAGGAGCTAAAATCTGGCAACACTGTTTTCTAACTATGTGCATTCTCCGGACGAATTTTCCGCTCCTGTAGGATAATGGCGACGATGAGTGATGATTAATTGGTACAGACACACATGTCCAAACCAGAACACGAATCTTCGGTTGAGAGATCGAAAGTGGGACACCAACCCTACTCAGGAGGCATAAACAGTGTTTAGGATCCCGCTTTAAACTACAAATCCAGTCACGATTAGCCTCCACGAATATAAAGTGAGCTAAAAAACTAACTTTTCACTACTGCCTTCTTGGCAAGAATGAAATCTGGGTACACACAAATCTCTTGTGTGAATCGATCTAGCTGACGTAATACGGGAATGAATTACCTACGAGTTTGAACAAGGTACTACAATTTTGGTATGCTTGCGTTGTTCCTCTCTTTGCTTTCATCTTATTCAATTATAACGAGCCCCTAGCTGTGCAAGTGTGTAGTTTCGGCTACATTTTTACATGCATTTTCCATTGCTAGCAAGTAAAGTTTCCATTGTGATATTCTCAGATCATATATTAAAAAAGCAGCTGGTTGAAAGTTACAAAAACATACACGTTGTTTACAAAACATCCAATTACATATTAGATCAAAGAGAAGGACATCTAGCGGCAAAATACAGAAAAGCAATATGCCCGTTGGCTCAGGATAAACATTGATTTAAATTGTCCTTTTATTGACATTGAACCTCTATCGACGACATTGTCTCTACCACTACCAGCATGCATTCGGTAATTAAACAATGGATCCGAACGTTTAATTGCGAGTTCCAATGGGACGTTAAATGCTGATCGCAGAATCAAAATAGATTAGTACGTGAATTGTCCGCCTGGGGTCACTAGTGTACTTGGGAGCATTGGAAACTTCGTATCAATTTTATCTGTTGCCTGCGTAGCACGTTTTTGCGATTGTATTGACAACAATAGGAAGTAAGGAATGAGACTGGTTAGAAGAGAATGAAATACAGTAATGCCTCATAAATCGGGACTAATGGGGGGGGGGAGGGATAAGTTGACC
>NW_028143906.1:0-17920 GCF_977018435.1 Lepisma saccharinum
AAATGGATAACAAACCTTTTCCTGCTCCCTCAAAAATAGGCAATAGTTAGGCTGGAGAGTTCAATGAACAAACAGATCTCTAACTACGCACTGGTGAAAACACAAAAGTGTTGACACATTTTCAGCAATAAATATTTTGACTGATGTTCAACCTTCAATAACACAGGGCCGCATGGGTTCTGTTGTTTTTATAATTTTGGGTGTTTTACATGTATTTGAACTTGCTGATGCTGAAACTGGCATTAGTTTTCTCACATCACGCAAGAATTTTTTACAATTCACGATTTATATATGTGGGTTGTGGTATGCACGTTTCAGTGCAATTGAAGTGATTGTCGCTAGATGTCACTGGTACGTTTCAAAATTATTCAACAAGTAATAAAGACGAGTAAGCTTTAAATACAGATACGTTTTGTTTTATTTAAATTAATTAATATGTTTCTTGCCTAAATGCTGAAAATAATAATATGTAAAACATTGATATATCATTTGAAATTAATTTTATTTGTAACTTTCGAAAGTCCTAATTTGCTTCCATGGTATGTAAGATACGTTGATCTCCTACATTAATATTTGGTTGTTCAGTGTGGTACATTACTGTGGTGTGGCCATGGCATCTCGTGGTTTACTGAATAGCCCAAATGTGTTTTGCTACATCTGCGGTGAATTTGTTCCCCGGGTACAGAGACAGGAAATTACAGATTTTGTAAGAATATCATATTACGCATACTTTAAAATGAAACTAGGAGATCAAGATAAATCGTGGGCCCCACACAAGGTATGTAGATCATGTGTGGAATCTTTACGAAACTGGAGCACGGGAAAGCGGCCATCTATGCCATTTGCAATACCCATGGTGTGGAGGGAGCCTCAGGATCACAGCAATGATTGTTACTTCTGTTCCTGTGAAATTGTAGGTCGAAATATTAGAAACAAGAAGAGGATAGTGTATCCCAACATTCCCTCTGCAATGAGACCTGTGTTGCACGGTCCAAACTTGCCTGTACCGACACCTTCATCAAGTCTTGAGTGTGTAAGTGATCCTGGTTCGCTAAGTGATTCAGTGGAAGGAAGTGAAATGGAAGATGACATTTATGACCCCCCTCACGGATCTCGTGACCCTATACCGTTCAATCAAAGTGAACTCAATGATTTAGTTAAATACCTAAATTTATGTAAAGAATCAGCTGAGCTTCTTGGTTCCAGGCTTAACGAAAAGAACTTGCTGGCTTGTGGAACAACATTTTCCTGTACAGACACTGAGGAAAAGAGTTTGTGCCTTATTTCTCGAAACAAGATTCTCTCGTGTTTTGTTGTGATGTGTCCGGTTTGCTGATTAAGTTAAATTTTCCTTGTCTTTCAACTGATTGGAGGCTATTCATTGACTTTAATAAAACAAGTTTAAAATTTGTTCTGTTACATAATGGAAATAAGTTTCCCTCAGTTCCTATTGCTCATTTTGTGTCACTAAAAGAAACCTACAGCAATATGCAACTTGTTCTTAATAAAATTAAATATGAGGACCATGGTTGGTTGGTGTGTGGTGATCTTAAAGTTTTGAGCATTTTAATTGGACTACAATGTGGATATACGACAATGCCATGTTACATCTGTGAGTGGGATAGTAGGGCACGAAATTATCACTGGGAAAGAAAAGAATGGCCAATATGGAAAACGTTGAACCCGGGTTCAAAGAACATCGTACAACAACATTTAGTCAGTCCTGAGAAAGTTTGTATTTCCCCCTCTCCATATCAAATTAGGGTTGATTAAAGAATTTGTGAAGGCACTTAACAAGGAAGGACAATGTTTCCAGTTCATATGCAACAAATTTCCATCCCTGTCGTACGGCAAAGTGAAAGAAGCTGTTTTTGTTGGACCAGACATTAGGAAATTAATGAATGATAAAGACTTCGAGGAAACAATCACTGTAGCTGAAAGAGATGCTTGGATAGCATTTAAAAGTGTAGTGTTGAACTTCTTGGGAAACCTCAAGAGTCCTGATTACAGAGAAGTTGTTGAGAATATGTTACTTAAATTTCAAGATCTGGGTTGTAACATGAATCTCAAATTACATTTCTTGAATTCACACCTTGATAACTTTCCACAAAATATCGGTGAATTAAGTGAGGAACAAGGCGAACGGTTTCATCAGGACATGAGGGATATGGAGAAAAGGTATCAAGGACATTGGAATGTTAGCATGATGGCTGACTACTGTTGGGCATTGTACGTACAGAGAAACGCCAGAAGAAAATCACAAGAAAGTTAGGAAAACTTACAGAAGAAAGCGTGCTAAACAGAACTGAAAAATATGTATTGTGTAATGATTTTCTTGTCTGTATATTATATACTGCTATATGTCGTTTTCTATATCATATGGGTCCTTTGTGTCTGTCTATATTCATTTTAAAATAAACATGTTGATGCGTTTAGTGTGATAAGCTACTTATTCTGATTGAAGAAAATAAAAATTATAATAAAACAGTATGCGATATTGGACAAAGCCCAAATTTTAAAATTTGATTTGTAAGAAAACTTTGCGTGATAGAGAAAAACGAATTTCATATTCGTGATCAGCATGGCACAAATAATAAAGTTCACCTATTAAACAAAAAACAAGTTGAAATCGAATTTAATTTGTGGCCCTGTGTAATTAATATTGTGACTCATTTATTTATTTGATTTATTATACATATCGTAAGTGTATTTGCTAACCATCTTTCACATTTAACCCTTTTCTTATAATTTATTGTTGCACATTCGGCTTGATCAATCACTCATTATAATTATCTAACTTTTCATCTTTGCTTTGATCATCCTTTATACCTTTCTTCTTTGTTAGAATTAGTTTTATAATTTGTCACAGGTGCTGCCATCTGTTATTGTCTAAGTCAAACATTTTCCTTTTATCCCTCCTATGGACACGTAACACTGAACAATAAACTTTGGACTATATAATCCCCGACAGAAATGACCCTTTTACGTAGATATTCTATTAGACATTTTGGTAAGAAAATAGAGCAATAGCAAATCCATGAAAAGTGGAAATATTGGGAATCTCTTTTTCTAAACAGATGTATTTAGTTTCACACATTGTATGGATTCATTGTGTTTAATCTTTAACTTTTGTATTTTAGCATGGCTGTTGGGTATTGAACTTGAAATTGTACGATCGTAGATCATTAGTAACGCCGATGACACAGGATTTTTTTTTGTTTTTTAATGTTGAATTTAAGAATATTTTCAAAAATGAAAACATTGAGGATTTACTTTGTTCTTTATACATAACACAATATGCATTTCAATGCATAAGGTTCATTCAGAGACCATATAGCCTCTATATATTTGTTTATTTCCACCTGCTAAAGAAATTTACAAATTTGGTAAAACCTTTCAATTTCTCTAACAAGGTTTTGCTGCAAATTTGTCAGCAGGAAGTTTGTTGTGCTACTTCTGTTTTTGCTACAATTGGGAAAGAAAAGTAAGTCACACTAACTTTACAGTTTTAAAATGGAGGGAAAATGTTACAATTGGCTCAATAGTGAACAAGGACAAGTTAATAACGGGTAGAAGTTTCTGATGGTGACATGAAAAGTTAGAAAGCGTGACATTCACCAGTCACATGAAATCCGGTGGCGGCGATTGGGTTCCAAAACCGGGGGGGGGGGGCGCAAAGTGCGAAAACTAGGGGGCAAGTGCGATTTGATTTGATTTGATTTAGTTTATTTTACTTCGCGTTTTGTGCCTTTTGGCTAATTTGCGAAGATGGGGATGAGTGATGAAATGATGAAATTGATGAATGGACATTCACAAACAACCAAGCCCGACCGGGATTCGAACCCGGGACCCTTGGCGTCGCAGCGCGATGTGCTAACCACTCGGCCACCGGGGGGCAAGTGCGAAAACTAAGATATAGCATAGTGCGGGGGAAACTGTATCTGCTAATGACTAATAATGGACACTTGAAAGAGCCTAACTCTATGTATTTAATTGACAATAATAACCTCCACATATACAACTAACCTGTTACGTTGTAGCCTTTGCAGTTAGGTACTGACGGACAACGATCTGAGAAGCATTTTAGTGGAACCATCGTACAATACTGACCAGATGGACATCGGACATCTTGACAGCTGCCTCTTGTTTCTGAAAAGCAAGAATAGATGTCACTACTTGTGTACACATATGTATTAGGCACACCTTTACGAACCAGACACTAATTTTACTTCCTCAATATTTTACTTATTACAATTTTCTCACGACTTTTTATCGCAAGAAAATTGCTTTCTTGCACTTAACAGAAAACTCTAGAAATTATATTATTATTTGAATTGTACGATACAAATACAAAAATTGTTGTGTATATTAGAATTAATATACGTACTTCAAAATTCAATATTTAGACAGAGAGTCGGGACAACTATATTGTTATTTAATTGTAACCTTAAGGCTCCTTCATACATTTGACGAAAGTCGAATCTGAGGAAGAAGAAGAAAAAAGGAGGGTCATATGGGTTGGTTTTTGCGTGGCTTACTCTGTACGTATCTCTGACGTAACAGAGTACGTCACGAGATTGGCAGTCTTCACAGTTCTCTTGGGTCTCAGCTTCTACTGCCTCGTAGAGCTCCGACGCAGTAAATAGTCCCTAACGAACCTACACAAGTTATGTTAAAGAAACAGCGAAATGATTTTAAAAAAGTATAAAAGATTACCTACACATGGAAACAGATCTTCATATGAGATCGTTGAAGGTAGTCATTCGTTGTTTACTGTTCGCGGCTGACGGGAGAGCAGTTGGGGTGGGGTGGGGTACCTGAGGGGAAACTTACACAATCGCTTGCAAGGGTGGAAGGAGGAGAATTTGTTTGTTGTGAAGCAGTTGACAATCTGGCGGGCAGGCGAGCGAAGAAAGCACATGAATTATCGTTCTTTTAACACGTAACGAATTTTTCATGGATAGTAAAACCGTAATTTGATGACAAAAGATTCTTAAAACATTTATGAAATGGAAGATAGTAATCACAGCCGCGCTTTCATGTCTTGAATCTTGGCTATATCATTATGTGGGAGAGGCAGGAAGGGGAATAGGCACTTTCTCTCTCTCTCTCTCTCTCTCTCTCTCTCTCTTTCTCTTTCTCTTTTTAATCTTCCATAAAGAGCAATGAAAGGAAATCCGAAAACTGTTCCTATTTTGTACCTACAGTTCCTAAATACACTCTGTAAAAAAAAAAATAGCATCACTTCATTATTTTTGGTCGTCAGCATTTCGCTCGTGAATTATCAGTTGTTTTATTGATTTAATTCCACTTGTCAATTTGTTTTCCTAACAATTATATAAAACACTATATCTGTACAATATATTTTTATTATTCAAGTCATAGTTACGTACATAATGCACTTGACAGAACTAATAACAAAATTATTGCAAATATAGCTTGTGGAACGTTTTCGCACAAAGGCAATTTTTACAAGTAAAAAGATTGAACAAAGGTTTTAAATGCATCATGATATGTCAATTTGAAATGATAGTAAGTAAATACATTGACTAGTACTTAGTGTGGCCACCCCTGGCCTTCCTAAGTGCTTCCAACCTTTGATGAATGCTATGAATGAGATTTTGACAACATTCGACCTCAATTTCATTCCAAACATGTGCAATTGCTGCCATAAGTTCCTCTTTTGACCTGTACGTCTGATTACCAAGTTTTTTGCATATCATAGCCCACAGGTTTTCTATAGGATTCATGTCTGGAGAGTTGGGCGGCCACCAAAGTCTTTCAATATTTATATCATGAAACCAGTTATTCACCACCTGAGCACGGTGACAGTTTGCATTATTGTCTTGAAAAATAAAGTAGTCCAAATTCTGTCCAGAAAAATGATCTCCTGCAGTTTGTAGAACTTTCCGATTCAGGATTTCCAGATATTGATCAGCCTTAACGGTCCATGTGCAAATATGCACCCTGCCAATCCCTTTTACAGAGAAACATGCCCAAATCATAACACTGCCACAAAACTTTTGACTTTCTAAACTACAAGATTTTGCAAGTTCTTCTCCCTTCCGCATCCACAGTTTAACTGAGCTGTCATTTCCCAGCAATTTAAATCGTTTTTCATCAGAAAATATCACATGTTCCCAATCTGTATCATTCCATGCGCCATAACGTGTGACAAACTCACGTCTAGCTTTTGCATGTGCGTCAGTTAGTCTGGGTTTTTTACGTGGGACATGTTTAGAAACATCCTGTTCCTTTAGTCGGGATACTACAGTAGCATGAGTAAGATTAACTCCCACCTCATTTTGAAGTTTATGTGCAATTTGGCGTGAACTCTTTTCTCTGTTCTTCAGTGCCATGTCCATTATCATACGATCCAGTCGAGGTGATGTCTTTTTCTTTCTGCCACAGTGACTTCTCAGTGAAGATTTTCCATGTTCTTGTTACTTTTGCAGGCAGCAGCTAACTGTGGATTGATGCATTTGAAGTTGTCGACCAATTTCTCTCTGAGAATGACCATCCATATGCAAAGCAAGAACCATTCCTTGCTTACGTGGTGAAATGTCAAACTTTCTGCCCATTTTTTCGAGAAAACACGCTCAAATACACTACACACCACCAGAACACTTCACAAATATGATAACGTATCCAAACTGTCAATAATGGACATGTAGTTGCAACATAAAACACGTCACAAGTTGCACTACTAACAATCGTTTTACAGATTCCTGACAATTGATTACAAAGCCTTGCAGCAGTAACTGATTGCAACACCCTCTAGCGGACACTCCAAACACTAAATCAACAAAATAATAACACCACACTACGCAGTGATACCAGACCAATACTTCAATCAATTGATTTCAAGTTGCGCAGGAAAGATGCATGCTTGCAAAACTCAAAATTGTCAACATCCGTAATAAGAATACAGTGATGCTAATTTTTTTTTACAGAGTGTAGAAATTACAATTTTTGTAACTATAATTGGCTTACGCAGAATTTTGTCGCGAGGTGTTTCAAGTTTGTTTAGATTTTAGTATTTATAGTAATAAAAACAATACATTGTTTTTTGATTGATTGATTGATTTGCTTCGCCTTTTGTTCCACTTTTGGCTAATTTGCGAAGATGGTGATGAGTGGTGATATGATGAAATTGATGAATGAACACTCACATACAACCATGCCCAGGCCAGGATTCCAACCCGGGACCCCTGGCGTCGTAGCGCGATGTGCTAACCACTCCGCCACGGGGACCGGCAATACATTATTTTTATTATAACATTTATTAACAATAGTAATCTAGTAATATGAACTGTTTATATTTTCGCTGGATGTGACACTAATTAGTTTAAAACAGAGCACGAATTAAACATTTCTTCAGCTTGCCCAGTCAGTGATCACAACAGGTTCATTGACCAGACCAGACCAAACATACTCTTTTTAAGAGTATTATACTCTTTTAGAGGTTCATATACTCTATACTCTTTTCAATTTGCAAAAATCCCCAAATATACTCTTTTCCTTGCTATTTAATTTCATTCATTATTTTACGCGTAAAAATGCCTTAAAATCCACAGAACGGAAAACGTCAAGATGTCAACAAACTGAAGTATTTACTCCTTGACTCAAGACTTTCCTATGAACAATTTCAAGAGTCATTTTCATATTCCATCAACAAGCAAAACATATTTCAAATTCATTGGAATTTAATGATAATGATTAGGGCTGAGCCGATACCATTTTGAACCGATTCTCTTATCAATTCCCACCGATAGTGTAAAATAAAAAGGAAGTTTTAATTTTGCATAATTTTCAGGATAAGTAATACTGTCAAGAAGTCGCACGGGATTTTTGCGGACCCCGTGAAAGACCAAAATGCCGGAAAGTATCGGCTGGTATCGGTAGCTGAATCCCAACCGATACTTTCCGATACCGATACATCGGCATCGGTATCGGCTCAGCCCTAATAATGATATTTTTGAAACTTACTGTGTAATTTCAAAAGCCGTTGAAAAACATCTTGAAGATTGGGGGGAAAGAAAAGAATCAATGATGTGGAGGTGGAGGTCAGTGTGCAAAGATTTAGTACAGGCTGGGTCAAATTTAAAAGTGATTGTGCCTCTTATAAAATTCTTGTTTACTCTGCCTGGTACAGATGTTGGTTGTGAAAGACTCTTCAGTGTTATTAAAACTTATTGGCGAGAGGAAAAAAGTACACTCCTGGTGTCAACACTCGAACAAGTAATGGAAGTGAAATTCAATGTGGACATGACCTGTGAAGAGTTTGGACTGGCAATAAAGGACGACTTAAACATACTCAAGAAAGCAAAATCATCCCAGAAGTATGAACGATGGTGTCATTGGTGAGAAAGTATTTGAAATTAGCTAATTACATTGGACCCATAAAATTTAAATCTGTAGAGTGTAGGCCTATTTTATAGGGGCTATAATAGAAGCAATAACAAATAGCCACCCTTATTTTAGTTTTCTTTTTGTTTTGTGCATGCGCACCTTCAACCTATAGACTATACTCTTTTTGGTCAACAAATATCTGGTCATCGAATGCTGTGATATTTCATCTGGGTGCGTTTGTTTGTGTAGTTTTATTTTCGCTCGCTGTGTTGTGTTCGTGATAGCTCTTACACCTCGTAATAAACCGTTTCGAAGTGGAACAAAGAAAATTCTGCACAATCAGTGGCATATCCAGAAATGTTTCGGGGGGGGGGGGTATGAACGAAATGTCTACAAATAATAATAATAATAATATTTTAATTGAATTAAAGTAATACTAATTTCAATATATAAATTAATATATTATTATTACGTGACTAGGTAAAGAGGCAAACAGTGTATATTCATTCTGTAGTTTACCTGTAGTTAAAAGTAGAAACATTTACATAAGAACAAGTGCCTCGCAATTAAATTAATGTAAAATAGAAGAAGAATTGAATACTATTGCATAACGAAATAAATGTTAGATACAGTGAAGTTTCTGATTAATATTGTATACATATTGTTATGAGTTGTAGTATGCATAAACCTTCTTTCTAATATCATTCAAAGCCGTACGATCCCAATATAATCCTTGCCATCCAGTAAATTCACTAATGCTAAACGAGTATTGTTATTATTTTATTACTTGGTAATCTTTTCGTTTGCCCTAAATAAATACTTTATGTCTTTCAAAGCCGTATGATGTCAATCCTAATCATTGCCTTCCAATATATTCAGAGTAAAAATAGTAGTACTTGATAAGTATTTCGGGTGCTATACTTCTAAGCCGTATTATATTTATAGCTATAATCCTTCCATTCCAATACGCGTTCAGAGGAAATTATCCATCGAATATGAAAAAATTGCTAAAGGAGTATATTTACATTATTTAATTTTAGTACTGCATAGTCCTTTCGGGGAGGGTCCGGACCCCCAGCAAACTTGTTCTACGTATTATAGCGTAATATTTGCCAAGGAGACAGATTTAATTGAATTACTCAAAATAACGTTACTGGTTTACGTACGTACAATGTAAACGTCTAATGGAAAGCGATAAATAAACGGATAGGTATTATTCATTCTGAACCCTTCCACAATACGTGAACGTCTGTGTAGTTATTTTGCCGGCGATTTTGTAGCGCTTGAAACTTCATTGTTGTTTCTGCAGCAGACGATTTTCTCGGAGCCCACATCTTACGCAGTAGTGCAGTTTAGCCGGTTCTGAAACCTCTTTTGGGGCTCAGGGGGCTCGCAGTGTTGCCAGCTGCTTATTCGAAAAAATCACCAAGGTTTTTCTTGGTCTAACCTAACCTAAAGCAAGAAGCTGGCAATCTTGCTTGAGAGTTCACAAACCGGAAGTGGGGCTCAGGGGGCTCGCAGTGTTGCCAACTTCTCACTCGAAAAAATCACCAAGGTTTTTTGGTCTAACCTAGCCTAAAGCAAGGAGCTGGCACCCTTGCTTGAGAGTTCTGCAACCGGAAGTGGGGCTCGCAGTGTTGTTAACTCCTCACTCGAAAAAAATCACCAAGGTTTTTGGTCTAACCTAACCTAAAGCAAAGAGCTGGCAATCTTGCTTGAAGCTTGTCTTACAGTGCATAACGCAAGGTTGCCAACCTACTGGTACTTTTACCATGGTCTTTTACAAAAAAAAGAGAGAGGAGAGAGAGAGAAGAGTTAAACAACCGACAACCTACCTACAGTTTTTTTTTCTTGGTCTAACCTAACCCAAAGCAAGGAGTTGGCAATCTTGCTTGAGACTTGCCTTACAGTGCATAAAGCAAAGTTGCCAACCTACTGGTATTTTTGCCACAACCTTTTACAAAAAAGAGAGAGGAGAGAGAGAGAGAGAGGGAAGAGTTAAACAACCGACAGCTGCCAACACCCACTCTAACCTAACCTAACCTAACCTAACCTAACCTAACCTAACCCACTCTAACCTAACCTAACCTAACCTAGCCCACCCTAACCTAGCCTAACCTACCCTAACCTAACCTAGCCCACCCTAACCTAACCTAACCTAACCAGGTCTAACCTAGCCTAAAGCAAGGAGCTGGCAACCTTACTTAAGACTTGCCTTACAGTGCATAAAGCAAGGTTGCCAACCTACTGGTATTTTTGCCATAACCTTTTACAAAAAAAGAGAGAGAGGAGAGAGAGGGAAGAGTTAAACAACCGACAGCCTACCAACAGTTTTTTTTTGTCTAACCTAACCTAAAGCAAGGGGCTGGCAATTTTGCTTGAGGTTTGTTTTACAGTGCATAAAGCAATTTTTGCCAACCTACATATACAGGGCAAGGAGAGCCGGCAACAAATATGTACTGCCGTAAAAGAGAGAAAAATGGGTGGATGGCAATATAGTATGTGCGTGCGTGTGTGCGTATAATATGTAGTATTATTAACTAGAGTGTGTTGGCAATTTACTTACAACTAAAAAAAATAGAGATGCCAATGTTGCTGTAAGATGAAGAGAGAGAGATTTATGGCTGGCAACAGTAATGAGCGAATGCATCTTATTGTAAATTTTTTCATCATCAATAACAGTAGATGAAACAGTAAAACTTAGGAGAAATCTGTTTGCGGATTCATCACGTACACCTATATGTGAGAAAAAATATGAATAGAACCTATGTTCGGAAATCCAAAATGGCGACCGGAAGTGGGGTTATCTTGGAAACAGTAAAACTTAGGAGAAATCTGTTTGCGGATTCATCACGTACATCTATACGTGAGTAAAAGTATGAATAGAACCTATGTTCGGAAATCCAAAATGGCGACCGGAAGTGGGGTTATCTTGGAAACGGTAAGACTTAGGAAAAATCTGTTTGCGGATTCATCACGTACACCTATACGTGAGAAAAAGTATGAATAGAACCTATGCTCGGAAATCCAAAATGGCGACCGGAAGTGGGGTTATCTTGGAAACGGCAAGACTTAGAAAAAATATGTTTGCTGATTCATCACGTACACCTATACGTGAGTAAAAGTATGAATAGAACCTATGTTCGGAAATCCAAAATGGCGACCGGAAGTGGGGTTATCTAGGAAACGGTAAGACTTAGGAGAAATCTGTTTGCGGATTCATCACGTACACCTATACGTGAGTAAAAGTATGAATAGAATCTATGTTCGGAAATCGAAAATGGCGACCGGAAGTGGGATTATCTTGGAAACAGTAAGACTTAGGAAAAATCTGTTTGGTGATTCATCACGTACGCCTATACGTGAGTAAAATATGAATAGAACCTATGCTCGGAAATCGAAAATAGCGAGCGGAAATAGAGTTATCTTGGAAACGGCAAGACTTAGAAAAAATATGTTTGCTGATTCATCATGTACGCCTATACGTGAGTAAAAATATGAATAGAACCTATGCTCGGAAATTTGAACGAAGCGAACAGAGAGATCGAATACGACGTGGACGTAGGCGATGGGTTCATTCATCCTCACAGAGCGGACCTCTACCTTCAATTCGACGTGGTGAAGAAAGAAAGCGGAGACGCGTTTCCCGCAGCAGCAAACTTGATACTCGTGGACAACTTCGTGCCTCACCTGTTCTCCCAGGTGGAGGTGAGGAAACACAACACCGTCATCGACAGAATAGATTATCCAGGCATCACGTCGACGGCGGTGGGAACGTTGAAATTATCCAAAACGGACGCAGCATACTACCAGGCCGGGGGATTCGAAGCCGGGACCAAAATATCGACGAAAAGTCACACGGTGCTCTTTCCCATGCGTTTGCTTCCGGGATTCTTCTCGGACTACAAGGAGATTATGTGGAAGGGAGGACTGCGCGTTACGTTTCGAAGAGCTGCCAACAACAACGACGCACTGATGCACTGATGCGACGCAGTTCAACAACATACAGTTCGACATGCCAGATTTCATCGTAGTGCTTTTTCAGACCGGGAGGGACAAAAATCAGGAAAAGGATTCCAGCAAGTTTGACGACTGCAAGATCAAGAATGTTTATCTGAAGAACAGTAGAAACGAAGTGTTCCCGCACGAGAATTACAACCTCGACGTGACCAAAAAAAACGATTACCTCAAACTTTACGAAGTGTTCTCGGCTTACAAACGCGTGACCGAGGGAAGCGTGGACATGTACTACACGCCCAGCGAATTCAAAGCACGGAGACCCATGACCGTCATCAACACATCTAAGAGAAAGAAGGTTGTGGTCAACGATCGAACCAACATCAAGATCGTCTGCGAGTTCCACGATGCCTTGCCCGAGGATACCCTATGTAGTGGAACGTGGAGAGAAACCTTGGTGATTTTTTCGAGTAAGATGTTGGCAACACTGCGAGAAAATAAGGCTTATGCCTTACAAGAGCAAACTATTAAGGTGAGCCTCACCGAGCCTCATTTTCGGTCGCAGAATTCTCCATTTGGGTCTATTAATGTTGCCAACTCACTAGGCCGTATCAATATTACGCGCTCAAGCATGATTTAATTTTATTATATTTTCAGATTGACCACAAAACAAGGTGTTGACAGGCAGTGTGTATATATATTGTAAGAAGATGTTTTATTATCAACCTCCACTTCTTGCAGTACATCCTGGACACAGCGTTGCAGGTTAACAAAGGATTTTTGGTTAGTATATATTTTTTTTTTCTTAAAACTGTTCGGTTACTCGCTCGTTCCTGGCATCATACACAAAAGTTTTCTCCGCGATGAGGATGACGCTACACAGAGTGTCGGCGGGCAAGGTATCGTGGAACTCGCACACAATCTTGATGTTGGTGCGATCGTTAACAACCACCTGCTTTCTTTTAGATGTGTTGATGAGGAACATGGGTCTGCGAGCTATGAACTCGTTTGGATTGTAGTACACGTCCACGTTACCGGAAGTCACTCGTTTGTAAGCTGTGTACGCCTTGTACAGTTTCAGGTAGTCCTCTTCTGCGATGTTTAGGTTGTAGTTCTCACGTGGGAAAACTTCGTTCCTGCCATTTTTGAGGTAAATGTTCTTAATCTTACAGTTGTCGAACTGGCTTGAATTTTTCTCCTGATTGTTACCTCTTCCTGTCTGGAAAAGTACGACTGCAAACTAGGGCATGTCGTACCGAATGTTGTTGAATTGCGTGGTTACGTCAAATTCGAAATGATTGCCGGAAGCAGGTTTTTGCACACACTGGTAGCCATAAAACTGAATGGACACTTGAGGATTCTTCAGGATGTCGGCTTTGTACTTGAGAGCATAGTTTGATTCGTATTCTACCACTGGCATGCGCAGCTCCATGGACCTTACAATACACTTGGCAGCGTCGGGTAGTGTGTTGGGAAGCAAGGTAGTCCCGTCCGGGCCCAAAGTGCTGTATCGCATCAGTGCGTCGTTGTCGTTGGCAGCTCTGCGAAAAGTAACGCGCAAACCACCCTTCCACATGATCTCCTTGTAGTCCGAGAAGAAACCGGGCAGCAGACGCATGGGAAACAGTACTGTGTGACTTTGAGTTTTGATTTTTGTACCTGCTTCGAATCCCCCTGCCTGGTAGTATGCTGCATCGGTCTTGGAGAGTTTCAGTGTTCCCACGGCAGTCGAGGTAATCCCGGGGTAGTCAACCCTATCGATGACGGTGCCGTGCTTTCTAACTTCCACCTGTGAGAATAGGTACGGCACAAAATTATCTATGAGTCTTAGGTTTGCGTTGGCAAGAAATGCTTCGCTGTTGTCTCTCTTCACTACATCAAACTTGATGTACAAATCAGCTCTGTGAGGGTGAATGAATCCATCCCCGACGTCCACATCGTATTCTATCTCTCGATTCGCTTCGTTAAGGTTGGCAAACGTGCGACGGTTGGGAGGGAAGGACTGCAACTCGTAACTTTCGATTTGTTCCATGATGGCTATTTATTATATGTTAATCTCCACGACGGCAGTGGTCGCGGCTCCTGCAAAATCAACCACCTCTCTCTTTTTGTTTGTCACTGCTAATTCTATGTTGTCTATGCGATTACGAGATACAGGAAAGTATATCGGTGGGGAGGGTGTGTAGATAATTGGCTCCATGAACTCAGAGTTTGGTTTGAACGTAGCGATAATACCTGTCTGCTTGTGACTCCCTGGGATGCCGTCAGAGGATTTGGTGATCATACCTTGATTATTTTTTTTTTTACAGAGCAGTTCGGGTAGGTTGTTATTTATAGACCCCACCCCAATTTTTTTTTGTTTTGTGTTCATGGCGATGGTCGTACCTAATGCGGCGACCCGTTCGCCCAGCGAGACGTCTCTGCTGACGAGTCTCCCGAAAGCTGCGTGCTCTAACTTTCTGTCAGCATCATGACGTACATCGAGATCGGTATTGGTATTGTAGGCAATATCGTGATTCTTGCATGCAGCATCCAGGGGATTCACACCCTTGTCGCCTTTTTTTAGTCGCTGTTCGAGTTTGGTACCGGGACCGCGGTACTGGTAACCTGGCAAGTGCATCTTGAAGGGTAGCTTGTTGATGATGTCATTCACGAGACCTCGACCTTCGGCCACGTTCCAAAATTTCGGAGGTAGGGTGTTGATGATTTTGATGAGGTACCCTATGCTTTTGTCGTTATTCACAATGAAGTTGGCAAGCTTGGAGCTAACCATGTCCACAATTCCTACCTTCTCGTTGCGAAAGTTGCTGTTGCCTGCATTCTCCTCTCCTGCAATAACCAACAACCTGTCTATGAGCTTGCGCACGTCGTCAACCCACACAAACTCTTTGGGCAGGTTGTTGTAGAGTTTGACGCCGCTGCCTGTTTTGACCTGGTTCCATATCGGCTTGATGAGGTTCTTGTATTTTTCGCCGCTGCTAGATTTGACGCGATTCTGAGAAACGTTTCTCACAACGTTGCAACGTTTAGAAAGTCGTTAATTTTGTTTCTGTATTTTCCGTCGTTGGGTTTCCTCGTCATGTCGATCGTCGCGAATCCGAAATCGTCACTGTTCCAGCAAGAAGAGCAACGTTCCGAAAATTGATTGATCAACAGGCCGTTGAGTTTAGTTCGAGAAAGACGAGGTTTTCGGATTGTACCCAACCATGGAACTCAACGAGGGCGTGGTTTGGAAAATCGGAAAATCGAAAGTCACGTTCGAGGGGTCAATTTGGGTGAGAAAAACAGCTGGAACAGGTATCCTGGTACGGTTGGACTGTGGGAACTCATCACCAAAAAAGCAACCAAGAGATTACACAGACGAAGATTACCAAAGTTACAAGGAAATTTTGATCATGACGGATGCCTTGTACCAAAACAACGACGCTACGCAGAATCGCGTCAAATCTAGCAGCGGCGAAAAATACAAGAACCTCATCAAGCCGATATGGAACCAGGTCAAAACAGGCAGCGGCGTCAAACTCTACAACAACCTGCCCAAAGAGTTTGTGTGGGTTGACGACGTGCGCAAGCTCATAGACAGGTTGTTGGTTATTGCAGGAGAGGAGAATGCAGGCAACAGCAACTTTCGCAACGAGAAGGTAGGAATTGTGGACATGGTTAGCTCCAAGCTTGCCAACTTCATTGTGAATAACGACAAAAGCATAGGGTACCTCATCAAAATCATCAACACCCTACCTCCGAAATTTTGGAACGTGGCCGAAGGTCGAGGTCTCGTGAACGACATCATCAACAAGCTACCCTTCAAGATGCACTTGCCAGGTTACCAGTACCGCGGTCCCGGTACCAAACTCGAACAGCGACTAAAAAAAGGCGACAAGGGTGTGAATCCCCTGGATGCTGCATGCAAGAATCACGATATTGCCTACAATACCAATACCGATCTCGATGTACGTCATGATGCTGACAGAAAGTTAGAGCACGCAGCTTTCGGGAGACTCGTCAGCAGAGACGTCTCGCTGGGCGAACGGGTCGCCGCATTAGGTACGACCATCGCCATGAACACAAAACAAAAAAAATTGGGGTGGGGTCTATAAATAACAACCTACCCGAACTGCTCTGTAAAAAAAAAATAATCAAGGTATGATCACCAAATCCTCTGACGGCATCCCAGGGAGTCACAAGCAGACAGGTATTATCGCTACGTTCAAACCAAACTCTGAGTTCATGGAGCCAATTATCTACACACCCTCCCCACCGATATACTTTCCTGTATCTCGTAATCGCATAGACAACATAGAATTAGCAGTGACAAACAAAAAGAGAGAGGTGGTTGATTTTGCAGGAGCCGCGACCACTGCCGTCGTGGAGATTAACATATAATAAATAGCCATCATGGAACAAATCGAAAGTTACGAGTTGCAGTCCTTCCCTCCCAACCGTCGCACGTTTGCCAACCTTAACGAAGCGAATCGAGAGATAGAATACGATGTGGACGTCGGGGATGGATTCATTCACCCTCACAGAGCTGATTTGTACATCAAGTTTGATGTAGTGAAGAGAGACAACAGCGAAGCATTTCTTGCCAACGCAAACCTAAGACTCATAGATAATTTTGTGCCGTACCTATTCTCACAGGTGGAAGTTAGAAAGCACGGCACCGTCATCGATAGGGTTGACTACCCCGGGATTACCTCGACTGCCGTGGGAACACTGAAACTCTCCAAGACCGATGCAGCATACTACCAGGCAGGGGGATTCGAAGCAGGTACAAAAATCAAAACTCAAAGTCACACAGTACTGTTTCCCATGCGTCTGCTGCCCGGTTTCTTCTCGGACTACAAGGAGATCATGTGGAAGGGTGGTTTGCGCGTTACTTTTCGCAGAGCTGCCAACGACAACGACGCACTGATGCGATACAGCACTTTGGGCCCGGACGGGACTACCTTGCTTCCCAACACACTACCCGACGCTGCCAAGTGTATTGTAAGGTCCATGGAGCTGCGCATGCCAGTGGTAGAATACGAATCAAACTATGCTCTCAAGTACAAAGCCGACATCCTGAAGAATCCTCAAGTGTCCATTCAGTTTTATGGCTACCAGTGTGTGCAAAAACCTGCTTCCGGCAATCATTTCGAATTTGACGTAACCACGCAATTCAACAACATTCGGTACGACATGCCCGAGTTTGCAGTCGTACTTTTCCAGACAGGAAGAGGTAACAATCAGGAGAAAAATTCAAGCCAGTTCGACAACTGTAAGATTAAGAACATTTACCTCAAAAATGGCAGGAACGAAGTTTTCCCACGTGAGAACTACAACCTAAACATCGCAGAAGAGGACTACCTGAAACTGTACAAGGCGTACACAGCTTACAAACGAGTGACTTCCGGTAACGTGGACGTGTACTACAATCCAAACGAGTTCATAGCTCGCAGACCCATGTTCCTCATCAACACATCTAAAAGAAAGCAGGTGGTTGTTAACGATCGCACCAACATCAAGATTGTGTGCGAGTTCCACGATACCTTGCCCGCCGACACTCTGTGTAGCGTCATCCTCATCGCGGAGAAAACTTTTGTGTATGATGCCAGGAACGAGCGAGTAACCG
>NW_028143907.1:0-17333 GCF_977018435.1 Lepisma saccharinum
TGGCACACTTAACAAGTTACACTTATATCCATTTCAGGACAAATAATGCTAAAACTCTCAAATTTACTGTCAACTCATCAACTACTAGCAAAGTTTTAGTATTATATGTCCGTAATTAGATATAGTGTAACTTGTTATGCGTGACAAACACAAAATCTTCAACATATTGTACTATGTAACTTCAATTTTGAAAGCTAACTGAACTGTAGCGTTTCGAATTACATATAGTAAAGACCTCTATAGTGGTGGTAAAATACATCCAGTCTGTAAAATTTTGGAAATGCTGTCTCCTTCTCTGTCGACCCAGACCAAAAGAGTTCTCAAACGATATTTCTTAACATAACTAACTTTTCAAAAAAAGAATACCTTGTGCTCAGATGGGTTTTAACCTATCTGTCCAGGGTTCGAGTGCCTGTCTGGGCGGTTACCATTTTTTAATTTTATCATTGGATCTTGTGCAGCCTAAATATAAAATATGTTTACAGTCTAAGAGATTATAATTTTTCTTCAAATTTAATTAGTTATAAGCAATGTAAGTTAATTTGGGGAGTTGGCCAAATTGGTTCCTCATACAAGAAGAAATAACCAAATTGACCCTAGCGCCTATGACCCTACTTGGGTTCATCCACCAAGACATCTGCTTCGAGTCTCCGATGTCTTGGTGGAGCCCATTCAGGTTCTACCGCCCACAAGTGCGTTCCTTCGCCGATCCAGCGAAGGTAAGAATTATGAAGAGCGACCCTCTATATATAACCTCAGCTCAATGTTGGTCACTCCTTGACCTAGTTATTTTCATGCAATCACCTACGTTTAGTGGAATTTGCCTTCTTTCTGTTTGATCTGTTAAATAATCCAGTCAATATAAATATACTTACATAGAATAATCTGGTTTTGTATAAGTTTAACATATAATCCTAATATAGTTTGATTCTCAGAAATATAGTTCCTGCTACATTTATATAAATCGAAGTCTAGTTAGTGTTGGTCTGTAAATATTAGATATGTAAAAGGCAAACTGAATTTTAGTTATAATCCAGAAATTGTCGATAATTTCCGTTCCTTTTGTAGCACTAGTTGCATATTTTTAAAACTTTTTATTGATACCAAACCAAAATGCAGTCTATCAGAGGCACACACCAAATGAACAACATAAAACCAGAAACCAGATTCATCATCGATGCCAACATGGATATCATTATTCGAGGTACTTTCGCAGACACTGAATTGATTTTGAAACATGAAAAAAAAATACAATGTCCTAAATAAAGAAGAGTACCCATCATGCGTCTACAAATCAGATGTGATCTTCGACACTTACAAAAACAGATTCCCCCCACAAAAAAACAGATTCAGATCTATAAACATTATAGAAGAACCTTACTTCACCTTCGAGGGCAGTGGAGAAAATATAAAAGTGGAAATCACCAGCATCTCTGGTGGAGTCACCCTCAACTTTAAACAGTGGCAAAAATTTCTCTCTTACTACAAATCCCTCATGGAAGAATTTCAGCATCGGCTAAATCGTAATCCCTATGTGACTTTTGCTCTTTGGTAGAGTACTTTTCATATATGTAAATTCGATATATTCTATATTTGTATATTAAATAAAAATAAACTTAAAAAACTTAACTTGAGTGTTTTATTTGAATCCAAAATATATATGTAATCTAATGAAAATGATTTAAACTTTATAAATATTATTGCTAAACAGTCACAATTCAACATACAAGTTGTTCTTGCAGGCTAATAAGGCTCTGGCGTGTGGGCCTATGCCTCCTACAATCCTCTGTAAGATTCGTGTTGTCCTGTGTTTAATCAATATACATAGTAAACCTAAGCTTTAAGGTTCAATCAGTGGATTTTAGTCCTCATAGACATATAGTGATTGTAGCCTCGTATAATAAACCAAATAGAAATAACCCATGTGTTGATGCAGCCAAAAAACCAGTAATACTTGAAAATACCTTGAATAAAGGCTTTAAAACTATATAACAACATAGAAAACATTTCTTTTTCACAAATCTTTATTATTTGCACTAAATACATTACACATTAATATTTTTATTATTGTACCAACATACAAGTCTTTGAACATTTCTGAATGCGCAACCTTGTTCAGCTGGGGGAGAAGTATCAGAATGATACTTGCACAATCCTCCTTGAAACATATACAAATTCTTAAGGGATGGACAGTTTACAGTTTGTAAATCAACAATGTTATCAATATTAAACAAATCTTTGATAATTTGGGATTTTCCTTTGCAGAAAAATGTACCACCTTGACAGTTCAAGTTCCTAACTGCCCTCCGGACATAGTATATTTCACATCCACAAGGAATATCATACATTAATGCATGGAGATTGTCTTTAACCCAGCGCGATTCTTTGTTCTCTTTGAAATAATCGGGAACACTCACAAGCGCATAATACACAGTGTCCAAATTTGTAGAACTCACACAAATCTCACGCAATATAAATTTTCTGTTATAAATAAATCCTTGTACATCAATAATGTATTGCACCATTTTCGGTGTTATTAGTCAGTCTCTATTCAACTCTCACAAAAATCCTGTGCTACCATAAGTAAGCTCTGCTGAGCGTATAGGATCTATAAGAGTTTTCACTAGTTCGATATTGTTTGAAATTTCACATAATACACTATAAAAAGCTTTGTATTCTGTCTGTACCTCGTGTGCCGTCAAAGCATCCGCAACATCCTCATGGTTAGTAATATAAAAATCAAAAATATGTTTTGTGTTATCCAAGTCCTGTAAATAATACTGGATTCTCTCGCACATCCACTTAACACATCGTTGGCATTTATTCAAACAGCGTTCTCCTTGGCAAATAAAATAACGTTCAGAGAGTAAATCTTCATCTTTACAGCATACGCACTCACACTCGTAGAAATGGTTAACTACACAATCGTGGGCTAGTTGGTTGCCTTGTTTAGAATAACATCCCCAGCATATAATATACTTGCCAGGTGTATACCTCTTCAAAGTCTCCAACACACAATCCTTATAGATATAATTGGAAAAACATGGACATGATGCAATTATTTGACTCATGTCCTTGTCGGTTACTTTGTTGACATTATTTCCAGTAATAGATCCTTCCACTCACAGGTACACAAATAAGAACACCTGAAAAATAGAAACATAGTTGTAGTACTTGTTTATATTACGCATATTCATTTCTGTATTTACTTTTTTCGTTTCTTTGTTTTCTGGATTTATATATTATTTCAAAAAACTAGTGGAGAAATATACATTCCAATGGTAAAATCTCTTTCGAGGTACTCACCGCAGTGTGGTTAGCCTTGTTTGTGGAGGTTGAAGACGCCATCTTTCACTAATGGTCCCTTTCAGTTACACATACAAAATTAGAAGCACCTGAAAAATAGAAATATAGTTGTAGTACTTGTTCACATTACGCATATTCTTTTTGGTTTGCATTGACGTTTTCCTCGTTTCAATATTTGCATTTACATATTATTTAAAAACACACTACATAATAAAAATCATTTACCTTAATTATAGCTTCTCTTGAGTTCTTTGTCTGAAACTCACGGCCAATAATCACAACTTGATGTCTTCTCTGACACAATGCTTCACAAATACTTCTCAAAATAGCTTCTGCTTGCTTTTACGCAGTTTTTATACCTCATAAGCAAAACTGACGCCTTCTCTGATTGGTTGAAATAAAATCAACGCGTTTTCTAATTGGATGAAATAAAACCGACGCGTTTTCTGATTGGTGGAAATAAAAACAACACATTTTCTGATTGGTTGAAATATTCTTAACATTAGTTCATCCAAAAACCTAATAGTTATTATCCAAATGCATTAACAAATACACCCTGAAAATAGTTTGAAATATTATACACACCTTAGAACTTTGTAATATCGAATGTGAAATACAAAATGCAATAAATAGAAAATTTAATACAAAGATTTAAAAAAATCTCTTTGTAAGTCCAAATTGCAACAAAAATGTTGCCTGAATAGTTAAAATTGTGTTATTAGAATAAGAAATTACTTAAACTTGTGAAATAATAAATTAAAAATTGATAAAATGTCTTTGTGAGTAAAATATAACAAACAAAATGTTGTCTGAATAGATGAAATTGGTTATTTGAGTAATAATAAGGCTTAACTTGTAAAATAAAAGGGTAGAACTTGACAAAACATACTTTTGCATACAAAATATAATTGAAAACTTTCTTGAATTGACGAAACACACTTCGTGTGTACTAAGTTTAATTCAAAACATATTTAAAATGTGTTATTTGAGTAAACTTAGAGAATAATCCTGTAAACTTGGAAAATATATCTGTGTGTGTGTGTGTGTGTGTGTGTGTGTCCAAAATGTAATAAAAAACACGTTCAAATCGTGTTATTTGAGTAAATATTAGGCTAAACTTGTGAAATAAACAGATAAAAATTGAAAACTCACACTTTGTGTGTCGAAAATATAACTAAAAATCTTTCCTAAACAGATAGAATTGTGTTATTTGAGTAAAAAATAGGCATAAACTTGTAAATAATAAATTAAAAGTTGAAAAATCTCTTTGTAAATACAAAATATCCTGAATAGATGAAATTGTGTTATTTGAGTAATAATAAGCCTAAACTTGTGAAATAAACAAATAGAAGTTGAGAACACACACTTTGTGTGTCGAAAATGTAACTACAAGTCTTTCCTGAACAGATTGAATTGTGTTATTTTGGTAATAATAAGCCTAAACTTGTGAAATAAACAGATAGAAGTTGAAAAAACACACTGTGTGTGTCGAAGATATAACTAAAAGTCTTTCCTGAATAGTATAAATAGTGTTATTTTGGTAAAAATAGGTATAAAATTGTAAAATAATAAATTAAAAAGTTGTAAAAAATGTCTTTGTGAATCCAAAATTTAATAAAAAATGTTGCCTGAATAGTATAAATAGTGTTATTTTGGTAAAAATTAACATAAAGTTGTAAAATAATAAGTTAAAAGTTGAAAAAAAATGTCTTTGTGAATCCAAAATTTAATGAAAAAATGTTGCCTGAATAGTATAAATAGTGTTATTTTGGTAAAAATTAACATAAAGTTGTAAAATAATAAGTTAAAAGTTGAAAAAAATGTCTTTGTGAATCCAAAATTTAATGAAAAAATGTTGCCTGAATAGTATAAATAGTGTTATTTTGGTAAAAATTAACATAAAGTTGTAAAATAATAAGTTAAAAGTTGAAAAAATGTCTTTGTGAATCCAAAATTTAATGAAAAAATGTTGCCTGAATAGTATAAATAGGGTTATTTTGGTAAAAATTAACATAAAGTTGTAAAATAATAAGTTAAAAGTTGAAAAAAATGTCTTTGTGAATCCAAAATTTAATGAAAAAATGTTGCCTGAATAGTATAAATAGTGTTATTTTGGTAAAAAATTAACATAAAGTTGTAAAATAATAAGTTAAAAGTTGAAAAAATGTCTTTGTGAATCCAAAATTAATGAAAAAATGTTGCCTGAATAGTATAAATAGTGTTATTTTGGTAAAAAATTAACATAAAGTTGTAAAATAATAAGTTAAAAGTTGAAAAAAATGTCTTTGTGAATTCAAAATTAACGAAAAAATGTTGCCTGAATAGTATAAATAGTGTTATTTTGGTAAAAAATTAACATAAAGTTGTAAAATAATAAGTTAAAAGTTGAAAAAATGTCTTTGTGAATCCAAAATTTAATGAAAAAATGTTGCCTGAATAGTATAAATAGTGTTATTTTGGTAAAAATTAACATAAAATTGTAAAATAATAAGTTAAAAGTTGAAAAAATGTCTTTGTGAATCCAAAATTAATAAAAAATGTTGCTTGAATAGTATAAATAGTGTTATTTTGTAAAAATAAGGATAAGCTGTGAAAATGTTTGACATAAAGTCAAAGTTTGGTAAAAAATAAACTCAAAATTAAGTTAAATAGCACACAGTAACATACATTTACTACCTAAATCAATAATCAAACAGTCCTAGGTTCGTTACCCCGTGATAAAAGCAAATGGTGAAAACTGTAGGCCCCGTCCCTAATAGCTCTCCCTTCTTCATAGTACAGATAAAAAAAACCCTGCGCTAAAGCGTCCTGTGCCTTGAAGGCAAACCTGAGCGGAATATTAATTGGCGGCGGAAACCGGTTCTACAAGCGACGCATAGCTTCAGAGATTTGACCCTTGCTGCGCATTCTCAGTCATCCTTTGTTGTCTGGTTCAATCCCTTTCCTGCCCTACAGTATTGCATACCTTTCCCCTGTTCTTGCGTACTGGTTAACCTTGGAAAAAACCGGTTCTGAAAACCTACCGACGCGTTCTCTGATTGGTCAATTGGGTTCCTTCTTTGTTCTGACGTTGTGACGTCATTTGACCTTGAACGCACACTCCCCAAATTCCTTTCTCGTATACCTGTGCGGAATATTAATTCATTCTCTCTGTCTGGCATCAGAGCCGAGTCGAAATTCTGAGACAGTATTCTGTCTAGCGTGTGAAACCACCGTGTTTCATAACATAATGAAATAATTACATAGTACTAATTATTACCGTTGCATATCTCGGGTTCGAGTACCAGGACCGTCCCCAATCGTAATTGGACCTGTACCTACACCCATTAACACCGTTCATAGCTGTTCATAAACCCTAGAAAACTTATTTTCAATACTATAAACATTAATATTATCGATTGATACGTTACATACTTTGCAGTAATGAATATAAAACCATATGCATAGCGTTTAGTACCTCTAATTACCTTTTATATACATATTTTTCATAAAATAAATAAATATATATTCATAAAAAGTGATAAACATGCAAATACATAAATGTAAAGTATTCTAAGTACTTGCAAATGAATTCTAAGTACACGCGAATTAATTAAAACCCGTGCAAATTAGTTATAAGTACATGCAAATTAATTGCGAATATTAAATAGCAACTGTCCTTATCTAATTCTTCTACTACTCGTGACGATGTACCCCCCTGGGCACTTGGTATCTCCCTTTCCATTCCTGGCGGGCTCTTGCACTGGAGACAAACCGGTCCGGAATCTCCCTCGCTGTCGACTTCGAAATCATAAAATTCCTGTCCACAAACCTTGCAAACCATCATGACGTCACTCTTGTTCAAACAGTCTATGCGACGATTTCTTAATCTCATGAAGGCCTTTCCTTAATTATCTGCTCTTTCTTATGTCGCACTTTGGAACAGTTACGCAAACTTACGCGAGCTCACACAAAATGTGAATTACAAATCGATACATAAAAAGAAAAAGGAGGTCCGTCGGGAATCCCTTATCCCGCAACTCAGCCTGATGCCATAAATTACGCCAAAAACCAAAAAAAAGTACACAAAAAGTACATAAAAAATGCCCTATGCAGCTGCCCTTGCTGCTTTCGCCGAAAAAAATATCTGCCCCATTGTTACCAATTACGCCCAATAACGTGTCCTTACACGTGAACATGCGACAAATACATCAAAATAAGCCTCGAAATACAAAACGAAAAACACAAAAGTAACCAGGAACCTAACAAAAGAATTTTATGCGTGACGTATACAACAATGAAATTTCTACCGCTCTCGCAACCTGGCTTTCCTGGAAAGACATGACAAAAGTTGCCGTCCCATGTTCGCGGCGCCAAATGTAACGAGTGCACTCACGATCCCCGAAATGACGTGTCAATCATACCCCGGCACGGGGCCAAACGTCGTTATGTGTACGGGAAACCGGTCGTGACTCACGGTCCAGTTATCAAGTTCGGTACTGAGACGGTCGTTTATTGTCATACTATTGCGAGGCGGAGATTAATACCTTGAAATGTTACACTGTTTTGTTTACCTTTGATATGTAGATTCGAACAATCATAAGACACTAATAGCATAGTATCTGGTACCTGAAAAACGTCAAATAACAACACTGACGAACGGTAAAAAAGTGAATATATATTGTAACAACAAATAAAATATTGCAATCAACAGCTGTTTACAAAACCTCCTCACTCTCACAACATTCACGCTTCTCTCTTTCACACACATGAGGTATTTTTACATGTGAAGTATGGATACAAATCATGGATCTCATTAACATATCATTCCTTTTAATTTTTAAACCTTTATGTGAATTTAGGGCATTTGTCTGCCAGCTCCTGTGCTCTTTTAAATTAACTTAAGTGCCAGCCCTCGGAAAGCGGTTAACTAAGACAATTGGGTCGGCGTGGTTAAATCTTTCGTTCGAATGAACGTGTGCATCGAGTCGTAAGCTCGACTTTATACTAGTTTCCCGGACGGGGGTATTACACATCAGCCTCTCTCGTCCAATGAGAACAACTACTCAATTACATAGTGATGCAAAACTTAATTGGCTCCAGCTGCCGGAATACACTAATCAATCGTCGGCGCGAGCAAAAATTACCTTAAAAACCACCATGCAACAAATAAATACTATTTCACGCACACGACCTTGCGATAAAAACAACTACGCTTTCCACAATTAAAAAAAAAGGACTCATCAGTCAAGTATTGACAAATTAAATGGCGCGACGGGGCGGTTGGTTACACAAAAATTGGAGCACACCTTTTGACAATTTACACTAAACATTAAAGAAATGAAATGGAGCTTGTAACGCTGAATGCAGACAATTAAATTAGAATATCTGAACATGAAATAACCCCTTTTTGTAACAATACCAAAAATTATCAGACGCGGGGTTAGGTTTAGGTTTTTCCTGAGTAACTTTGCGAATAAGTGAGACTTCGGCGTTAACTGTACGGTGTTGATACTAACGACGCACGTTTACATGTACATGAGACCCTCTGAAGTATACTGTACCAGACTCTGCTACATGGCGTGGTCATTCATCTCTCCTGGACGCGGGACTTGCACACGGTTCCTTTGTGGCGAAATTGTCCTCCGAGGCCGATCGCGACGAAGAATAATTGCGACGATCTGTTGTACTTGCACCTCCTTAGTACTTCGGGCTTTCCTCTTGTCACTAGCGTCGGATGTACGTGGTCACGCGCCGGTCAGGAATCTCTCCAGTGTCGGGCATCAATTGGACGTCGACCTGCAATCATCTCTCTCTGGTGCCGGGCTTCGTTTGGGCGTCGTTCTCGAATCGTCCTTCCCTCTCTCTCTCTGGTAACGAGCTTCGGTTGGAACGTCGATCTGGAAACGTCCTTCGGGCTTTGGTTGGGACGTCGATCTGAAAGCGTCCTTCGGGCTTTGGGCAGTGTTTGGTTTTGGTGTCGTCTTTGGCGTTGGCTGACTGGCTTCGGCGTCGTTGCAGGCGTCAGGGGAAGCGACGTCCCCCCTTCTCTATCTTCTCTAGCCCTCCATCCTTATGTAGTCCACGCTTGGCAAAAACAAATCACCGCGTAATCTTCACCAAAATAAGGCGCACACTGGTAACTCTATCTGCAATTCGCTCACGATACGTAAGGAAATAAAGTTCACGGACACAAACAATACTCACGCGAGAGTGTAGCGCGGAGATGCTCTCTCTATGAAATCCGGGTAAAAAACTGTCTCTGGGATGGTAGCACCGCGTATTTAAGAGAGATTCAAATTCGTCCGTTGGGAATGACGCTAAGGTGGCTTCGCTTCTCTTTCTGAGGGGGTGGAAATGACCTCTCTCCATTGTCTTGAAACGCGGTCAAGTGCGCGTCGTCGATCCTTGCAGGACTTGAGCTCCAGCTGGCTTTCCTGGTCATCCGTGAACATGGGTTCGAACGCCTGCTGCGACTCAAGCTCGGTAGCGGCGAAAACAATCATTCCTTATCTCCGTGTTGGTGCAAATATGTCATGTCCTAAGCCGAAAAGACAGTTCCGCTGTCACTCAAGAAAAACCCTTCTCCCAACTCCCCACGTGAGGCTCGGATGCAAGTTTATCCATAAAATAAGATCAAACCTCACACTTTCATGTTTGTGCATAAAATGAATCAATAAACAAAAAATAATTTATATCGAACTGCGTTTTACATGTCACTAGATACCGTGACATGTGCATATCATCAATGCATGGCTATCGGCGTACCTATGCTCACATAGGCCTAGCTTGCGCCCCGAACTACCATACCAGGATGTATGCACAACACCGAGGAGTTCTTTTTAAGTTTAAAAGCTTCGTCGATCCGTGGCGAAAAGTGTGTTATTTCTTACGCGATATCCTCGCTTTTATACTGTTTCGAGAACACAGATTCAAGTACAGATGAATCACTCACTATTTACAAAAGGTTACTATCAACAAAACTGACATCTATACATCTTTAGAAATACAAATTCGTATAGAGCACTCTTGCAAACAAAGATACATTAAACTACTCATAACACAGCATAAAATACAACAAACATTAAACAAAATATATACATTACTAATAAGGAACAATATTACATAGAATAACAAGGAAATTACGCTTTCTTTCACAAAATAAAAATATTAGTGACATATTTTCTACTTGTGACGTCACATAAAATATGGATCATATCATCTGCCCCTTCCTTTCGGAAAGTAAGTTTCAGGAAGGAAGTTATCTACCTGGAGGAAACTTAGTTTTAAAGTACAAACTCTTTCATTTTGTCCTCCGAAAAACGCACCAGTTTTAGGTTATCCAAGTTAACCTTATCATATAATTCTTTAGTCCTTGGAATTAGCAATGTCACAACATTATTTTCCACTTTGTCCACTAGATAAGGTCCTATCCACAACATAAATAACTTTTGAATGGTCCTATCTAGTGAGGAGCTTAAGGAATGGTTTTTAACCATCACGAAGTCTCCAACTGTCACTGTCTTGGCGTTTCCCTTCTGTTTTAAATTCTTCGACAGCTTCTTCTTCTCCCTGACTTGGGCTAAGAATAATTTGGACTTCCAATCCGGTTGGGCTTCTTCCCGTTCGGGCCAATTGAAATGGGTTAGAATCTCTCTGGGTACGGGATGGTTGAAAAATAGTTCAGCAGGTGAATATCCAGTAGTCTCAGAAATGGAATAATTAATTAACCAAACAACTTTTGATATGTATCGAGACCAAGTCTGATGTTCTCGATAACAAAATAAACGAAGTAATCTGACTATCTCTTGATTTGCTCGTTCTACCATGTTCCCCTTTGGATTGTAAGCTGTTGTGCAAACATGATGGATACCACGGCTTTTGGTAAATTCTTTCCACTGCTTAGAGGTAAATTGAGCTCCTCTGTCGCTCAGGGTAAACGTAACGTTTGGATAGTGAGCAAAATATCCTCTCTGAAGCGTGTTTATAATTTCTGTGGTGCTGGCAGTCCGTAAAGCATATGCAGAGACAAAACGTGTACCCACATCAATAAGGCTCAAGATGTACTGGTATCCATTAGACCGAGGAAGCTTCCCAATCAAGTCCAGAGAAAGCATCTCATGAGGTTGCTTGGGACTGATATGAAGGGTCTCTTTGAGTATCCCCAATTTGTCTGGTTTACTTTGGGCACAAATTTCGCAGTCTCGGATGTACTGTATCACGTCATCCTTCATGCCTTTCCAGAAGTATCGTACTGCAAGTCGCTTCAATGTCTTGGATACTCCAAAATGTCCAGCTTCATCATGAATTACTTTCAAGAGAGGTTCCTTCATTACCACCGGAACACACAATTTCCAAAGGGACTGATTGTCTGATCCTCTCTTAAATAAAATTCCTTCTTGAATGCGATAGGAACGATGCAATCTGAGGTTAGGTTCCTGAGAATTTAGAGATTGGAGTAAATTTTTGCAGAATTCATCTTCAGATTGTGCCTCTCTCCACTTGTCGACGTCATCTATTTCTCCTCTTTCGGCCCACAGGTAGTTTATTCTGAATGTCTGCTGGCTATTTTCAGGATGAATTTGTGGTATATCATCAGCAGGATACCGAGATAAAATATCTGCCAGATCGTTTTGGCGACCAGAGACGTATACTATTTTATACTGGTACTGTTGGAGTTTTAAAGACCAGCGAGTCAAACGACTGTTCCAGTTACGGGCGTCTTGTAACCATACCAACCCTTTATGATCACTGTAGATAGTGAAGGGCCTACCTTTCAAATAAACAGCATACTTCTCAACTCCAAAGATTATGGCCAAACATTCTAACTCATGGATGGAGTAATGGCGTTCGTTCTCCTTCAGTTTTCGGCTTGCATACTGAATGACCTTTCTCTCTTCCCCATCCATTTGGAAAAGAATACTACTCAATCCTTTCCCAGAAGCATCGCATTGAATACAGAATTCCTGTTCAAAATCAGGCTGTGCTAATTCAGCATCTCTTACAAGTTCATTCTTCAGTAGCTGGAAACTTTGTTCTTCCTCGTCTCCCCAAATCCAACGTTGATTTTTACCTAACAGCTTGGTGAGCGGTTCAGATTTAGCTGCAAAATTTTCAATGAACTTCCGCCTCCAGTTGGCGAGGCCAAGAAATTTCCGAACATCCTTTCTAGTTTTAGGTTTAGGAAATAACTTAACGGCTGAATTTTTGTCTGGTTGGATTTTGATCGCATCTCCAGAAACAACGTGACCCAAGTAGGTGATTTCCTTTTTGACAAATTCACATTTTCGCAGCTTTACAGTCATGCCCACTTCTTGGAGTCGCTGCAACACTTCGTCTAGATGTTTGAGATGCTTGGAGAGTTCTTTGTCGAAAATCAGCAAGTCATCCATATATTGAGTTAGATATTCTTCGGTTTCAGGACCAAATACAGCATGCATGGCAGCTATGAAAATTGACACAGCACTAGAGATACCAAAAGGCATTCGAGCAAACATCCACTGACGTCCTTTATAGGAGAAGGCAGTACATGGTTGGCAGTCAGTTTTTACAGGGATCTGTAAATATCCAGAAGCCAGATCCAGATTTGTAAAATAACAAGCACCTTTAAATTTTTGTAAGGCATCCGAAATGGGCTCAACTGAATTTCGTGGAACACGTACAATTTTATTCAAATTTCTGAAGTCAATGCATGGGCGTACTGTACCGTCAGGCTTGTCGACTACAATTAAAGGGTTCAAGTAAGGGGAATTACAAGGCATTACAACACCCCATTGTCTCCACTTTTCTAATTCTTCCTCCAGGAGTTTCCTTTTTGCTATAGGTATGGGATATGGAGATCGATACACAGGTTCTGTGGTGGTGAGTTCAATCTCACACTGGAAGTTTTTAATAGTACCTGGTCTCTCGGAAAATACATCTCTATGCTTCAATAAGACTTCTTTCAATTGGCTTCTACCCCTTTCGCATAAAATCTCATTCGCATTGACCTTCTGCAGAATGTCGTCAGGACTAGCCGTCCACTGATCGACATGGAAATCTTCACGGACTTTTCTTATATACGTCCCTTTCGAAGATCCATTATTCACGAGGTCCTGCTCTACCGGAACTCCGTCTACGGTGAGGGATAACTTCTCGCGCTGTAGGTCAATTCCTGCTTCATATTTCCTGAGGAATGGGTAGCCCAAAATAAAGTCAGCTTCGAGACCTTTCAAGACAAACATGTCCTCCAATAAATTTCTTCCAGCAATCTCTAGATATACTTGTCTACATCCCACAACTCTAGTTTTGTTTCTCCCAGTGAAATCAGTCAGCCTAACATCTGGACATGTTTGTAACTGCAATGACGGCAGCTTCTCTTTAATCTTCTTCCAAACGGCGTAGCTCATGAGATTACATTCGCTGCCAGTGTCCAGAACACAAATAAAATCGACGGCTGTTACAGTTGCCTTAATTAACGGAGCCCTGGGTAATTTTTCCTTTCTAACTGCCTGTTGTAGTGCTGTCTCTAAACTTTGTTCTCCTTCATTGAGAGTCAGCACAACAAAAAGATGATTATCTTCACTATCTATAACGCTGTCATCGGTTCCCAGAGAAATCCAAGATTTTAGCCCAACCGTGATCGGGAACGAAGAATTCACGTTGGGCGACTGGCTAAATCCGACTGCATACCACTCGGATTAGCACTAGTCGATGGTGCCCAACAAAAGTCTCTTGTCATGTCGACGCTTTGACGTTGCTCGTTCGTCAAACGTGAAGCAGAAGGTTCAAACGGAGGCGCCGTCGCTCTGAAGTTACTGGGTTCAGAGGCGTTACGTGAAGAGTCACGGGAATGGTCTTCTGGATCAGATCTGGAACGACGCGGCCCACGTGCGTAGTTGTTCCTGCCATCCCTTCTAGGAGGATTACGTCGTCTGTTGTAATTGGAATATCCATTCCTCTGGTTCTGCATAACTTGTCTGACTCTGGGTTGTTGGTTTCCAATTCTATTTTGTCTGGGAGCATTTCCCTGGCCTGCATCTTCCCTATTCCACACAGGCTTCCAACTGTCCTGCTCTTCAAGCACCTCGAATCTTTTCAAAAAATCAGCAAGCTGTCGTACAGTTCGAGGAGAATTAGCCAAACTCAGACTGCGGGCTCTATATGGAAGCTGAGAGATAATTAAGTTCACTATCTCTGGTTCTACATAACGGGCAGACAGATTGCGATAGGCTGAGTAAATGGACCATGCGTATTCTTCCATACTCATACCAAACTGCTTTGAATATCGACGAGATCTCACTGCTGTCAGCTGCCTTTCTTTGGCCTCTTCTGAAGCATATTGTTTGCGAAAACGACGGCAGAAATCAGAATAGGACTTGAACTCTAACTGGTTTGCTCGAAACCAATGCTCAGCCTGGCCTTTGAATAACCGAGGAATAATTTCCAATCGATATTCGTATGGAACTTGCATTAAATCAAAGGTGATATTGAGTTCTTTTAAATACTGTTCAGCATTCTGGGCTTCCAGGTCTCCCTTGAACTTGGACAAGGAATTAAGGTCTGCCATCCTTGGGGTTCCTGTCGTCGTTGATCGCTGAGTTCGCGGTGGTGACTCATCTGACCCGCTTCTCACATTTCCATGCCTTCGTGTTCGCTTTCTGATATTCGCTTGATCCTGAGAGTCCGAGCTGGCGCTGGAAGAGGAGGAACTGCGATCTTTCTTCCTTGCTAGACGTTTCCTCTTTGCCCCTTCTTCAAAACGACGATGCCGTGCCCTGGGAGATTCACGCTCTCTGTAACCTCTATCATCGCCCGAAAGACTAAAGGTAGGTGGAACTGCAGAGGCCACTTCATTAGCTCTTGAATCAGCAGTAACTCGTGGGCGACATACTTGTTTGTCTTTTCTAGTTCTCTCTCCACCTGTTCTGTCCATTGCTTCATTTAGTTCAATGTTAATGGTTGGCAACACTGCACTCTCAGCAACCGCAGACGGGTGACCAGCTGTTCGATCCAGTTTCTGTTTCCGTTTGCCGGGAAACGTGCATAGTCTCTAACTGATTCGTAAGTTGTTCTACCTGAGTCTTTATTTCCTCAACATCCTTGCTTCTTTGAGACACAACGACGGAAATCTGACTAATATTTTCTTGGACCTCAGCCCGGAACTGTATTTTGTCAGTCTCGGCCTCGGCCAATATCTGTTCCATCGTCAGCTGTTTTTCAATAATCTTATTGCACTCCTCAGTGAATCTCGAATTAATATCCTCTACATCGATACGAACACTTTCCGTGGCTTTATTAACATCGGCTGCCAAGCTACGCCGGAACTCATCAAAGTCCATCTCTCTAGCCTGCCGAATTTCTTCGGAGAATCGGACCCTAGTATTCTCGTTCTCAGACTTTAGTTGTTGTATTTCACAGGCCATCTCGCCTATTTCAGCTCTTAAAGCTTTCATAGATTCATCGTGCTGCTTACCGATATCATCCTTTAATAGCGCACATTGTCTACAGATATCAGCCTTCAAGTCGTTAATGGAATCAGCTTGTTGCTTAATGTCAGCCTGCAATGTTTCAGACTGTTTGCTAATATCAGCCTGTAATGTTTCCATACTTTCAACTTGCTGCTTGCTAATTCCTTCAATCATGGCCTTTAAAGCTTCAAACATATCTAATGGATCAGATGTAATAGTTGTAGACAATGATTCACATTCTTTACAAACGAAATCGGTAGCTTCGTGGCTTTCATATCGAACATCTAAGCCACAACATTCATAATGTAGAAGCTTTGTACATTTCTTGCACACAAATGTGGTTTTATCTTTATCAATGTTCCGACAACAATCGGGAACATTAAGCTCTGAATTTGAAGCAAGATTTTTATTTGCGCTACGCAAATGTTTTCTTTCCATTTCAACGAAGTAGTTCTGTGCTTTTCTACAAATATAAAAGTTTAGTGCTCTTGCACAATGAATCTCAACTTTAAACAATTGTCTTGCCCTTGTACACTACAAAATCGAGCCAACACGTTGAGCTGCCACTTGACACGTTCTATTAAAACGCACAATCACTTCACGCGTCGTATTGTTTTACTATTAATATCAACTTAATAATACTCAGCGGTGAACGATGAGACTCGGTGAAGTACACAGACTCCTCTCAGGTACAGGGATAGTGTTAGGCAAAGACAATATTCACAGCACAGAGAAATAAAACCACATTACTGCCGTATGTATAAATTGAAAAGTTTTATTCTTTATTTAATGCAATTATAATGCAACTATACTTGAGACGAAGGCGAGGATTTCGTTTTGTCGATGAATTGACTCAATTAAAACGCATAAAACTCAATGCGTGGCTATCGGCAAGCCTATGATTGCATAGACCTAGCTTGCGCCCCGAACTACCACACCAAGAGATATGCAATGATAACTGAGCCAATATTTGCTCTTTTACCTTTTATTTCTAGATTAATCTTTAGGCTAACTTTATTATTTGCAGTATTGTGCATATCATCAATGCATGGCTATCGGCGTACCTATGCTCACATAGGCCTAGCTTGCGCCCCGAACTACCATACCAGGATGTATGCACAACACCGAGGAGTTCTTTTTAAGTTTAAAAGCTTCGTCGATCCGTGGCGAAAAGTGTGTTATTTCTTACGCGATATCCTCGCTTTTATACTGTTTCGAGAACACAGATTCAAGTACAGATGAATCACTCACTATTTACAAAAGGTTACTATCAACAAAACTGACATCTATACATCTTTAGAAATACAAATTCGTATAGAGCACTCTTGCAAACAAAGATACATTAAACTACTCATAACACAGCATAAAATACAACAAACATTAAACAAAATATATACATTACTAATAAGGAACAATATTACATAGAATAACAAGGAAATTACGCTTTCTTTCACAAAATAAAAATATTAGTGACATATTTTCTACTTGTGACGTCACATAAAATATGGATCATATCAAATTCATTGTTATTCGAACAGAATTACGAACTACAAAAATGTGTAAAATCGAAGAAAATTAGTGTAAAATTGTTTTCATGTT
>NW_028143908.1:0-17326 GCF_977018435.1 Lepisma saccharinum
CGAAACTATTCAAGATACAGAAGAGACATTACACTCAATGGAATCAGGTCGACCTAACCTAAACTAAATTGACCTGACCTAACTTAACATAACTTAACTAATCCTAAACTAATTTAACCCCATAATAATAAAATAACAACAATCTATTTGTGCCCGATTGTAGTCGTCGTCCTGGAGATTTGAAATATAGATTTTGATTTTTGAAACAGTATAAATCAATCGAATTCCACACATTTTACGATAGGATTATATAAAATTTCATACGCGCAGATCTCCGAAACTATTCGAGATACAGAAGTGACTTTACACTGAATGGAATCAGCTCGACCTAACCTAAAATAAACTGACCTGACCTAAACTAACTTAACTTAACTAATCCTAAGCTAATTTTACCTAATAATAATAAAATAACAACAATATATTTGTGACCGATTGTAGTATTTGTCTAGGAGATTTAACGTACAGATTTTGATTGTTGAAACAGTATAAAACAATCGAATTGCACACATTTTACGATAGGGTTATATAAAATTTCATACTCGCATATCTCCGAATCTATTCAAGATACAGAAGTGACTTTACACTCAATGGAATCAGGTCGACCTAACCTAATCTCAACTGACCTGACCTAACCTAACCTGACCTAACCTAAATTAACAAATCCTAACGTAATTTAACCTAATAATAATAAAATAACAACAATCTATTTGTGCCCGACTGTAGTCGTTGTCCTGGAGATTTGAAATATATATTTTGATTGTTGAAACATTATAAATCAGTCGAATTCCACACATTGTACGATAGGATTATATAAAATTTGAAACTCGCAAATCTCCGAAACTATTCAAGATACAGAAGTGACTTTACACTCAATGGAATCAGGTCGACCTAACCTAACCTAAACTGACCTGACCTAACCTAACTTAACCAATCCTAATGTAATTTAATCTAATAATAATAAAATTAGAACATTCTATTTATGCCATATTGTGGTCGTTGTCCTGGAGATTTGAAATATAGATTTTGATTGTTGAAACATTATAAATCAATCGAACTCCACACATTTTACGATAGGATTATATAAAATTTCATACTCGCATATCTCCGAAACTATTCAAGATACAGGAGTGACTTTACACTCAATGGAATCAGGTCGACCTAACCTAACCTCAACTGACCTGACCTAACCTAACTTAACCAATCCTAATGTAATTTAATCTAATAATAATAAAATAAGAACATTCTATTTATGCCATATTGTGGTCGTTGTCCTGGAGATTTGAAATATAGATTTTGATTGTTGAAACATTATAAATCAATCGAATTCCACACATTTTATATAGGATTATATAAAACTTCTAACTCGCATATCTCCGAAACTATTCAAGATACAGAAGTGACTTTACACTCAATGGAATCAGGTCGACCTAACATAACCTAAACTGACCTGACCTAACCTAACCTAACCTAACTTAACCAATCCTAACGTAATTTAACCTAATAATAATAAAATACCAACAATCTATTTTTTCCCGATTGTAGTCGTCGTTCTGGAGATTTGAAATATAGATTTTGATTGTTGAAACATTATAAATCAATCGAATTCCACACATTTTACGATAGGATTATATAAAATTTGAAACTCGCATATCTCCGAAAATATTCAAGATACAGAAGTGACTTTACACTCAATGGAATCAGGTCGATCTAACCTAAGCTAAACTGACCTGACCTAACCTAACCTAACTTTACCAAATCAAACGTAATTTAACCTAATAATAATAAAATATCAACAATCTATTTGTGCCCGATTGTAGTCGTCGTCCTAGAGATTTGAAATATAGATTTTGATTGTTGAAACAGTATAAATCAATCGAATTCCACACATTTTACGATAGGATTATATAAAATTTCATACTCGCATATCTCCGAAACTATTCAAGATACAGAAGAGACTTTACACTCAATGGAATCAGGTCGACCTAACCTAAACTAAATTGACCTGACCTAACCTAACATAACTTAACTAATCCTAAACTAATTTAACCTCATAATAATAAAATAACAACAATCTATTTGTGCCCGATTGTAGTCGTCGTCCTGGAGATTTGAAATATAGATTTTGATTTTTGAAACAGTATAAAACAATCGAATTCCACACATTTTACGATTGGATTATATAAAATTTCATACTCGCATATCTCCGAAACTATTCAAGATACAGAAGAGACTTTACTCTCAATGGAATCAGGTCGACCTAACCTAAACTAAACTGACCTGACCTAACCTAACATAACTTAACTAATCCTAAACTAATTTAATCTCATAATAATAAAATAACAACAATCTATTTGTGCCCGATTGTAGTCGTCGTCCTGGAGATTTGAAATATAGATTTTGATTTTTGAAACAGTATAAAACAATCGAATTGCACACATTTTACGATAGAGTTATATAAAATTTCATACTCGCATATCTCCGAATCTATTCAAGATACAGAAGTGACTTTACACTCAATGGAATCAGGTCGACCTAACCTAACCTCAACTGACCTGACCTAACCTAACCTGACCTAACCTAACTTAACAAATCCTAACGTAATTTAACCTAATAATAATAAAATAACAACAATCTATTTGTGCCCGATTGTAGTCGTTGTTCTGGAGATTTGAAATATAGATTTTGATTGTTGAAACATTATAAATCAATCGAATTCCACACATTTTACGATAGGATTATATAAAATTTCTAACTCGCATATCTCCGAAACTATTCAAGATACAGAAGTGACTTTACACTCAATGGAATCAGGTCGACCTAACATAACCTAAAGTGGCCTGACCTAACCTAACCTAACCTAACCTAACTTAACCAATCCTAACGTAATTTAACCTAATAATAATAAAATAACAACAATCTATTTGTTCCCGATTGTAGTCGTCGTCCTGGAGATTTGAAATATAGATTTTGATTGTTGAAACATTATAAAACAATCGAATTCCACACATTTTACGATAGGATTATATAAAATTTCATACTCACATATCTCCGAAATTATTCAAGATACAGAAGTGACTTTACACTCAATGGAATCAGGTCGACCTAACATAACCTAAACTGACCTGACCTAACCTAACCTGACCTAACCTAACTTAACCAATCCTAACGTAATTTAACCTAATAATAATAAAATAACAACATACTTGTTGTGCCCGATTGCAGTCGTTGTCCTGGAGATTTGAAATATAGATTTTGATTGTTGAAACATTATAAATCAATCGAATTCCACACATTTTACGATAGGATTATATAAAATTTGAAACTCGCATATCTCCCAAACTATTCAAGATACAGAAGTGACTTTACACTCAATGGAATCAGGGCGACCTAACCTAACCTAAACTGATCTGACTTAACCTAACCTAACCTAACCTAACTTAACCAATCCTAACGTAATTTAACCTAATAATAATAAAATAACAAAAATCTATTTGTTCCCGATTGTAGTCGTCGTCCTGGAGATTTGAAATTAAGATTTTAATTGTTGAAACATATAAATCAATCGAATTCCACACATTTTACGATAGGATTATATAAAATTTCTAACTCGCATATCTCCGAAACTATTCAAGATACAGAAGTGACTTTACACTCAATGGAATCAGGTCGACCTAACATAACCTAAAGTGGCCTGACCTAACCTAACCTAACCTAACCTAACTTAACCAATCCTAACGTAATTTAACCTAATAATAATAAAATAACAACAATCTATTTGTTCCCGATTGTAGTCGTCGTCCTGGAGATTTGAAATATAGATTTTGATTGTTGAAACATTATAAAACAATCGAATTCCACACATTTTACGATAGGATTATATAAAATTTCATACTCACATATCTCCGAAATTATTCAAGATACAGAAGTGACTTTACACTCAATGGAATCAGGTCGACCTAACATAACCTAAACTGACCTGACCTAACCTAACCTGACCTAACCTAACTTAACCAATCCTAACGTAATTTAACCTAATAATAATAAAATAACAACATACTTGTTGTGCCCGATTGCAGTCGTTGTCCTGGAGATTTGAAATATAGATTTTGATTGTTGAAACATTATAAATCAATCGAATTCCACACATTTTACGATAGGGTTATATAAAATTTCATACTCGCATATCTCCGAATCTATTCAAGATGCAGAAGTGACTTTACACTCAATGGAATCAGGTCGACCTAACCTAACCTAAACTGACCTGACCTAACCTAACTTAACCAATCCTAATGTAATTTAATCTAAAAATAATAAAATAAGAACATTCTATTTATGCCATATTGTGGTCGTTGTCCTGGAGATTTGAAATATAGATTTTGATTGTTGAAACATTATAAATCAATCGAACTCCACACATTTTACGATAGGATTACATAAAATTTCATACTCGCATATCTCCGAAACTATTCAAGATACAGGAGTGACTTTACACTCAATGGAATCAGGTCGACCTAACCTAACCTCAACTGACCTGACCTAACCTAACTTAACCAATCCTAATGTAATTTAATCTAATAATAATAAAATAAGAACATTCTATTTATGCCATATTGTGGTCGTTGTCCTGGAGATTTGAAATATAGATTTTGATTGTTGAAACATTATAAATCAATCGAATTCCACACATTTTATATAGGATTATATAAAACTTCTAACTCGCATATCTCCGAAACTATTCAAGATACAGAAGTGACTTTACACTCAATGGAATCAGGTCGACCTAACCTAACCTCAACTGACCTGACCTAACCTAACCTGACCTAACCTAACTTAACAAATCCTAACGTAATTTAACCTAATAATAATAAAATAACAACAATCTATTTGTGCCCGATTGTAGTCGTTGTTCTGGAGATTTGAAATATAGATTTTGATTGTTGAAACATTATAAATCAATCGAATTCCACACATTTTACGATAGGATTATATAAAATTTCTAACTCGCATATCTCCGAAACTATTCAAGATACAGAAGTGACTTTACACTCAATGGAATCAGGTCGACCTAACATAATCTAAAGTGGCCTGACCTAACCTAACCTAACCTAACCTAACTTAACCAATCCTAACGTAATTTAACCTAAGAATAATAAAATAACAACAATCTATTTGTTCCCGATTGTAGTCGTCGTCCTGGAGATTTGAAATATAGATTTTGATTGTTGAAACATTATAAAACAATCGAATTCCACACATTTTACGATAGGATTATATAAAATTTCATACTCACATATCTCCGAAACTATTCAAGATACAGAAGTGACTTTACACTCAATGGAATCAGGTCGACCTAACATAACCTAAACTGACCTGACCTAACCTAACCTGACCTAACCTAACTTAACCAATCCTAACGTAATTTAACCTAATAATAATAAAATAACAACATACTTGTTGTGCCCGATTGCAGTCGTTGTCCTGGAGATTTGAAATATAGATTTTGATTGTTGAAACATTATAATTCAATCGAATTCCACACATTTTACGATAGGATTATATAAAATTTGAAACTCGCATATCTCCCAAACTATTCAAGATACAGAAGTGACTTTACACTCAATGGAATCAGGGCGACCTAACCTAACCTAAACTGATCTGACTTAACCTAACCTAACCTAACCTAACTTAACCAATCCTAACGTAATTTAACCTAATAATAATAAAATAACAAAAATCTATTTGTTCCCGATTGTAGTCGTCGTCCTGGAGATTTGAAATTAAGATTTTAATTGTTGAAACATATAAATCAATCGAATTCCACACATTTTACGATAGGATTATATAAAATTTGAAACTCGCATATCTCCGAAACTATTCAAGATACAGAAGTGACTTTACACTCAAAGGAATCAGGTCGACCTAGCCAATCCTAAACTGACCTGACCTAACCTAACCTAACCTAACCTAACTTAACCAATCCTCATGTAATTTAACCTAATAATAATAAAATAACAACAATCTATTTGTGCCCGATTGTAGTCGTCGTCCAGGAGATTTGAAATATAGATTTTGATTTTTGAAACAGTATAAAACAATCGAATTCCACACATTTGAAGATAGGACTGTATAAAAGTTCATATTCGCATATCTCCGAAAATATTCAAGATACAGAAGTGACTTTACACTCAATGGAATCAGGTCGACCTAACATAACCTAAACTGACCTAACCTAACCTAACCTGACCTAACCTAACTTAACCAATCCTACCGTAATTAAACCTAATAATAATAAAATAACAACAATCTATTTGTGCCCGATTGTAGTCGTTGTCCTGGAGAATTGAAATATATATTTTGATCGTTGAAACATTATAAATCAATTGAATTCCACACATTGTACGATAGGATTATATAAAATTTGAAACTCGCAAATCTCCGAAACTATTCAAGATACAGAAGTGACTTTACACTCAATGGAATCAGGTCGACCTAACCTAACCTCAACTGTCCTGACCTAACCTAACTTAACCAATCCTAATGTAATTTAGTCTAATAATGATAAAATAAGAACATTCTATTTATGCCATATTGTAGTCGTTGTCCTGGAGATTTGAAATATTGATTTTGATTGTTGAAACAGTATAAAACAATCGAATTCCACACATTTTACGATAGGATTATATAAAATTTCATACTCACATATCTCCGAAATTATTCAAGATACAGAAGTGACTTTACACTCAATGGAATCAGGTCGACCTAACATAACCTAAAGTGGCCTGACCTAACCTAACCTAACCTAACCTAACTTAACCAATCCTAACGTAATTTAACCTAATAATAATAAAGTAACAACAATCTATTTGTTCCCGATTGTAGTCGTCGTCCTGGAGATTTGAAATATAGATTTTGATTGTTGAAACATTATAAAACAATCGAATTCCACACATTTTACGATAGGATTATATAAAATTTCATACTCACATATCTCCGAAATTATTCAAGATACAGAAGTGACTTTACACTCAATGGAATCAGGTCGACCTAACATAACCTAAACTGACCTGACCTAACCCAACCTGACCTAACCTAACTTAACCAATCCTAACGTAATTTAACCTAATAATAATAAAATAACAACATACTTGTTGTGCGCGATTGCAGTCGTTGTCCTGGAGATTTGAAATATAGATTTTGATTGTTGAAACATTATAAATCAATCGAATTCCACACATTTTACGAAAGGATTATATAAAATTTGAAACTCGCATATCTCCCAAACTATTCAAGATACAGAAGTGACTTTACACTCAATGGAATCAGGTCGACCTTACCTAACCTAAACTGATCTGACTTAACCTAACCTAACCTAACCTAACTTAACCAATCCTAACGTAATTTAACCTAATAATAATAAAATAACAACAATCTATTTGTTCCCGATTGTAGTCGTCGTCCTGGAGATTTGAAATATAGATTTTGATTGTTGAAACATTATAAATCAATCGAATTCCACACATTTTACGATAGGATTATATAAAATTTGAAACTCGCATATCTCCGAAAATATTCAAGATACAGAAGTGACTTTACACTCAATGGAATCAGGTCGATCTAACCTAAGCTAAACTGACCTGACCTAACCTAACCTAACTTTACCAATCCAAACGTAATTTAACCTAATAATAATAAAATATCAACAATCTATTTGTGCCCGATTGTAGTCGTCGTCCTGGAGATTTGAAATATAGATTTTGATTATTGAAACAGTATAAATCAATCGAATTCCACACATTTTACGATAGGATTATATAAAATTTCATACTTTCATATCTCCGAAACTATTCAAGATACAGAAGAGACATTACACTCAATGGAATCAGGTTAACCTAACCTAAAATAAACTGACCTGACCTAAACTAACTTAACTTAACTAATCCTAAGCTAATTTTACCTAATAATAATAAAATAACAACAATATATTTGTGACCGATTGTAGTATTTGTCTAGGAGATTTAACATACAGATTTTGATTGTTGAAACAGTATAAAACAATCGAATTCCACACATTTTACGATAGGGTTATATAAAATTTCATACTCGCATATCTCCGAATCTATTCAAGATACAGAAGTGACTTTACACTCAATGGAATCAGGTCGACCTAACCTAATCTCAACTGACCTGACCTAACCTAACCTGACCTAACCTAACTTAACAAATCCTAACGTAATTTAACCTAATAATAATAAAATAACAACAATCTATTTGTGCCCGACTGTAGTCGTTGTCCTGGAGATTTGAAATATATATTTTGATTGTTGAAACATTATAAATCAGTCGAATTCCACACATTGTACGATAGGATTATATAAAATTTGAAACTCGCAAATCTCCGAAACTATTCAAGATACAGAAGTGACTTTACACTCAATGGAATCAGGTCGACCTAACATAACCTAAACTGACCTGACCTAACCTAACCTGACCTAACCTAACTTAACCAATCCTAACGTAATTTAACCTAATAATAATAAAATAACAACATACTTGTTGTGCCCGATTGCAGTCGTTGTCCTGGAGATTTGAAATATAGATTTTGATTGTTGAAACATTATAAATCAATCGAATTACACACATTTTACGATAGGATTATATAAAATTTGAAACTCGCATATCTCCCAAACTATTCAAGATACAGAAGTGACTTTACACTCAATGGAATCAGGTCGACCTAAACTAACCTAAACTGATCTGACTTAACCTAACCTAACCTAACCTAACTTAACCAATCCTAACGTAATTTAACCTAATAATAATAAAATAACAACAATCTATTTGTTCCCGATTGTAGTCGTCGTCCTGGAGATTTGAAATATAGATTTTGATTGTTGAAACATTATAAATCAATCGAATTCCACACATTTTACGATAGGATTATATAAAATTTGAAACTCGCATATCTCCGAAAATATTCAAGATACAGAAGTGACTTTACACTCAATGGAATCAGGTCGATCTAACCTAAGCTAAACTGACCTAACCTAACCTAACCTAACTTTACCAATCCAAACGTAATTTAACCTAATAATAATAAAATATCAACAATCTATTTGTGCCCGATTGTAGTCGTCGTCCTGGAGATTTGAAATATAGATTTTGATTATTGAAACAGTATAAATCAATCGAATTCCACACATTTTACGATAGGATTATATAAAATTTCATACTTTCATATCTCCGAAACTATTCAAGATACAGAAGAGACATTACACTCAATGGAATCAGGTCGACCTAACCTAAACTAAATTGACCTGACCTAACTTAACATAACTTAACTAATCCTAAACTAATTTAACCTCATAATAATAAAATAACAACAATCTATTTGTGCCCGATTGTAGTCGTCGTCCTGGAGATTTGAAATATAGATTTTGATTTTTGAAACAGTATAAATCAATCGAATTCCACACATTTTACGATAGGATTATATAAAATTTCATATATGCGCAGATCTCCGAAACTATTCGAGATACAGAAGTGACTTTACACTGAATGGAATCAGCTCGACCTAACCTAAAATAAACTGACCTGACCTAAACTAACTTAACTTAACTAATCCTAAGCTAATTTTACCTAATAATAATAAAATAACAACAATATATTTGTGACCGATTGTAGTATTTGTCTAGGAGATTTAACATACAGATTTTGATTGTTGAAACAGTATAAAACAATCGAATTCCACACATTTTACGATAGGGTTATATAAAATTTCATACTCGCATATCTCCGAATCTATTCAAGATACAGAAGTGACTTTACACTCAATGGAATCAGGTCGACCTAACCTAATCTCAACTGACCTGACCTAACCTAACCTGACCTAACCTAACTTAACAAATCCTAACGTAATTTAACCTAATAATAATAAAATAACAACAATCTATTTGTGCCCGACTGTAGTCGTTGTCCTGGAGATTTGAAATATATATTTTGATTGTTGAAACATTATAAATCAGTCGAATTCCACACATTGTACGATAGGATTATATAAAATTTGAAACTCGCAAATCTCCGAAACTATTCAAGATACAGAAGTGACTTTACACTCAATGGAATCAGGTCGACCTAACATAACCTAAACTGACCTGACCTAACCTAACCTGACCTAACCTAACTTAACCAATCCTAACGTAATTTAACCTAATAATAATAAAATAACAACATACTTGTTGTGCCCGATTGCAGTCGTTGTCCTGGAGATTTGAAATATAGATTTTGATTGTTGAAACATTATAAATCAATCGAATTCCACACATTTTAAGATAGGATTATATAAAATTTGAAACTCATATATCTCCGAAACTATTCAAGATACAGAAGTGACTTTACACTCAATGGAATCAGGTCGACCTAACCTAACCTAAACTGATCTGACTTAACCTAACCTAACCTAACCTAACTTAACCAATCCTAACGTAATTTAACCTAATAATAATAAAATAACAACAATCTATTTGTTCCCGATTGTAGTCGTCGTCCTGGAGATTTGAAATATAGATTTTGATTGTTGAAACATTATAAATCAATCGAATTCCACACATTTTACGATAGGATTATATAAAATTTGAAACTCGCATATCTCCGAAAATATTCAAGATACAGAAGTGACTTTACACTCAATGGAATCAGGTCGATCTAACCTAAGCTAAACTGACCTGACCTAACGTAACCTAACTTTACCAATCCAAACGTAATATAACCTAATAATAATAAAATATCAACAATCTATTTGTGCCCGATTGTAGTCGTCGTCCTGGAGATTTGAAATATAGATTTTGATTATTGAAACAGTATAAATCAATCGAATTCCACACATTTTACGATAGGATTATATAAAATTTCATACTTTCATATCTCCGAAACTATTCAAGATACAGAAGAGACATTACACTCAATGGAATCAGGTCGACCTAACCTAAACTAAATTGACCTGACCTAACTTAACATAACTTAACTAATCCTAAACTAATTTAACCTCATAATAATAAAATAACAACAATCTATTTGTGCCCGATTGTAGTCGTCGTCCTGGAGATTTGAAATATAGATTTTGATTTTTGAAACAGTATAAATCAATCGAATTCCACACATTTTACGATAGGATTATATAAAATTTCATACACGCAGATCTCCGAAACTATTCGAGATACAGAAGTGACTTTACACTGAATGGAATCAGCTCGACCTAACCTAAAATAAACTGACCTGACCTAAACTAACTTAACTTAACTAATCCTAAGCTAATTTTACCTAATAATAATAAAATAACAACAATATATTTGTGACCGATTGTAGTATTTGTCTAGGAGATTTAACATACAGATTTTGATTGTTGAAACAGTATAAAACAATCGAATTCCACACATTTTACGATAGGGTTATATAAAATTTCATACTCGCATATCTCCGAATCTATTCAAGATGCAGAAGTGACTTTACACTCAATGGAATCAGGTCGACCTAACCTAACCTAAACTGACCTGACCTAACCTAACTTAACCAATCCTAATGTAATTTAATCTAATAATAATAAAATAAGAACATTCTATTTATGCCATATTGTGGTCGTTGTCCTGGAGATTTGAAATATAGATTTTGATTGTTGAAACATTATAAATCAATCGAACTCCACACATTTTACGATAGGATTATATAAAATTTCATACTCGCATATCTCCGAAACTATTCAAGATACAGGAGAGACTTTACACTCAATGGAATCAGGTCGACCTAACCTAACCTCAACTGACCTGACCTAACCTAACTTAACCAATCCTAATGTAATTTAATCTAATAATAATAAAATAAGAACATTCTATTTATGCCATATTGTGGTCGTTGTCCTGGAGATTTGAAATATAGATTTTGATTGTTGAAACATTATAAATCAATCGAATTCCACACATTTTATATAGGATTATATAAAACTTCTAACTCGCATATCTCCGAAACTATTCAAGATACAGAAGTGACTTTACACTCAATGGAATCAGGTCGACCTAACATAACCTAAACTGACCTGACCTAACCTAACCTAACCTAACTTAACCAATCCTAACGTAATTTAACCTAATAATAATAAAATAACAACAATCTATTTTTTCCCGATTGTAGTCGTCGTCCTCGAGATTTGAAATATAGATTTTGATTGTTGAAACATTATAAATCAATCGAATTCCACACATTTTACGATAGGATTATATAAAATTTGAAACTCGCATATCTCCGAAAATATTCAAGATACAGAAGTGACTTTACACTCAATGGAATCAGGTCGATCTAACCTAAGCTAAACTGACCTGACCTAACCTAACCTAACTTTACCAATCCAAACGTAATTTAACCTAATAATAATAAAATATCAACAATCTATTTGTGCCCGATTGTAGTCGTCGTCCTGGAGATTTGAAATATAGATTTTGATTGTTGAAACAGTATAAATCAATCGAATTCCACACATTTTACGATAGGATTATATAAAATTTCATACTCGCATATCTCCGAAACTATTCAAGATACAGAAGAGACTTTACACTCAATGGAATCAGGTCGACCTAACCTAAACTAAATTGACCTGACCTAACCTAACATAACTTAACTAATCCTAAACTAATTTAACCTCATAATAATAAAATAACAACAATCTATTTGTGCCCGATTGTAGTCGTCGTCCTGGAGATTTGAAATATAGATTTTGATTTTTGAAACAGTATAAAACAATCGAATTCCACACATTTTACGATTGGATTATATAAAATTTCATACTCGCATATCTCCGAAACTATTCAAGATACAGAAGAGACTTTACACTCAATGGAATCAGGTCGACCTAACCTAAACTAAACTGACCTGACCTAACCTAACATAACTTAACTAATCCTAAACTAATTTAATCTCATAATAATAAAATAACAACAATCTATTTGTGCCCGATTGTAGTCGTCGTCCTGGAGATTTGAAATATAGATTTTGATTTTTGAAACAGTATAAAACAATCGAATTGCACACATTTTACGATAGGGTTATATAAAATTTCATACTTTCATATCTCCGAAACTATTCAAGATACAGAAGAGACATTACACTCAATGGAATCAGGTCGACCTAACCTAAACTAAATTGACCTGACCTAACTTAACATAACTTAACTAATCCTAAACTAATTTAACCCCATAATAATAAAATAACAACAATCTATTTGTGCCCGATTGTAGTCGTCGTCCTGGAGATTTGAAATATAGATTTTGATTTTTGAAACAGTATAAATCAATCGAATTCCACACATTTTACGATAGGATTATATAAAATTTCATACGCGCAGATCTCCGAAACTATTCGAGATACAGAAGTGACTTTACACTGAATGGAATCAGCTCGACCTAACCTAAAATAAACTGACCTGACCTAAACTAACTTAACTTAACTAATCCTAAGCTAATTTTACCTAATAATAATAAAATAACAACAATATATTTGTGACCGATTGTAGTATTTGTCTAGGAGATTTAACGTACAGATTTTGATTGTTGAAACAGTATAAAACAATCGAATTGCACACATTTTACGATAGGGTTATATAAAATTTCATACTCGCATATCTCCGAATCTATTCAAGATACAGAAGTGACTTTACACTCAATGGAATCAGGTCGACCTAACCTAATCTCAACTGACCTGACCTAACCTAACCTGACCTAACCTAAATTAACAAATCCTAACGTAATTTAACCTAATAATAATAAAATAACAACAATCTATTTGTGCCCGACTGTAGTCGTTGTCCTGGAGATTTGAAATATATATTTTGATTGTTGAAACATTATAAATCAGTCGAATTCCACACATTGTACGATAGGATTATATAAAATTTGAAACTCGCAAATCTCCGAAACTATTCAAGATACAGAAGTGACTTTACACTCAATGGAATCAGGTCGACCTAACCTAACCTAAACTGACCTGACCTAACCTAACTTAACCAATCCTAATGTAATTTAATCTAATAATAATAAAATTAGAACATTCTATTTATGCCATATTGTGGTCGTTGTCCTGGAGATTTGAAATATAGATTTTGATTGTTGAAACATTATAAATCAATCGAACTCCACACATTTTACGATAGGATTATATAAAATTTCATACTCGCATATCTCCGAAACTATTCAAGATACAGGAGTGACTTTACACTCAATGGAATCAGGTCGACCTAACCTAACCTCAACTGACCTGACCTAACCTAACTTAACCAATCCTAATGTAATTTAATCTAATAATAATAAAATAAGAACATTCTATTTATGCCATATTGTGGTCGTTGTCCTGGAGATTTGAAATATAGATTTTGATTGTTGAAACATTATAAATCAATCGAATTCCACACATTTTATATAGGATTATATAAAACTTCTAACTCGCATATCTCCGAAACTATTCAAGATACAGAAGTGACTTTACACTCAATGGAATCAGGTCGACCTAACATAACCTAAACTGACCTGACCTAACCTAACCTAACCTAACTTAACCAATCCTAACGTAATTTAACCTAATAATAATAAATTACCAACAATCTATTTTTTCCCGATTGTAGTCGTCGTTCTGGAGATTTGAAATATAGATTTTGATTGTTGAAACATTATAAATCAATCGAATTCCACACATTTTACGATAGGATTATATAAAATTTGAAACTCGCATATCTCCGAAAATATTCAAGATACAGAAGTGACTTTACACTCAATGGAATCAGGTCGATCTAACCTAAGCTAAACTGACCTGACCTAACCTAACCTAACTTTACCAAATCAAACGTAATTTAACCTAATAATAATAAAATATCAACAATCTATTTGTGCCCGATTGTAGTCGTCGTCCTGGAGATTTGAAATATAGATTTTGATTGTTGAAACAGTATAAATCAATCGAATTCCACACATTTTACGATAGGATTATATAAAATTTCATACTCGCATATCTCCGAAACTATTCAAGATACAGAAGAGACTTTACACTCAATGGAATCAGGTCGACCTAACCTAAACTAAATTGACCTGACCTAACCTAACATAACTTAACTAATCCTAAAACTAATTTAACCTCATAATAATAAAATAACAACAATCTATTTGTGCCCGATTGTAGTCGTCGTCCTGGAGATTTGAAATATAGATTTTGATTTTTGAAACAGTCTAAAACAATCGAATTCCACACATTTTACGATTGGATTATATAAAATTTCATACTCGCATATCTCCGAAACTATTCAAGATACAGAAGAGACTTTACTCTCAATGGAATCAGGTCGACCTAACCTAAACTAAACTGACCTGACCTAACCTAACATAACTTAACTAATCCTAAACTAATTTAATCTCATAATAATAAAATAACAACAATCTATTTGTGCCCGATTGTAGTCGTCGTCCTGGAGATTTGAAATATAGATTTTGATTTTTGAAACAGTATAAAACAATCGAATTGCACACATTTTACGATAGGATTATATAAAATTTCATACTCGCATATCTCCGAAACTATTCAAGATACAGAAGTGACTTTACACTCAATGGAATCAGGTCGACCTAACCTAACCTCAACTGACCTGACCTAACCTAACCTGACCTAACCTAACTTAACAAATCCTAACGTAATTTAACCTAATAATAATAAAATAACAACAATCTATTTGTGCCCGATTGTAGTCGTTGTTCTGGAGATTTGAAATATAGATTTTGATTGTTGAAACATTATAAATCAATCGAATTCCACACATTTTACGATAGGATTATATAAAATTTCTAACTCGCATATCTCCGAAACTATTCAAGATACAGAAGTGACTTTACACTCAATGGAATCAGGTCGACCTAACATAACCTAAAGTGGCCTGACCTAACCTAACCTAACCTAACCTAACTTAACCAATCCTAACGTAATTTAACCTAATAATAATAAAATAACAACAATCTATTTGTTCCCGATTGTAGTCGTCGTCCTGGAGATTTGAAATATAGATTTTGATTGTTGAAACATTATAAAACAATCGAATTCCACACATTTTACGATAGGATTATATAAAATTTCATACTCACATATCTCCGAAATTATTCAAGATACAGAAGTGACTTTACACTCAATGGAATCAGGTCGACCTAACATAACCTAAACTGACCTGACCTAACCTAACCTGACCTAACCTAACTTAACCAATCCTAACGTAATTTAACCTAATAATAATAAAATAACAACATACTTGTTGTGCCCGATTGCAGTCGTTGTCCTGGAGATTTGAAATATAGATTTTGATTGTTGAAACATTATAAATCAATCGAATTCCACACATTTTACGATAGGATTATATAAAATTTGAAACTCGCATATCTCCCAAACTATTCAAGATACAGAAGTGACTTTACACCCAAAGGAATCAGGTCGACCTAGCCAAACCTAAACTGACCTGACCTAACCTAACCTAACCTAACCTAACTTAACCAATCCTCATGTAATTTAACCTAATAATAATAAAATAACAACAATCTATTTGTGCCCGATTGTAGTCGTCGTCCAGGAGATTTGAAATATAGATTTTGATTTTTGAAACAGTATAAAACAATCGAATTCCACACATTTGACGATAGGACTGTATAAAAGTTCATATTCGCATATCTCCGAAAATATTCAAGATACAGAAGTGACTTTACACTCAATGGAATCAGGTCGACCTAACATAACCTAAACTGACCTAACCTAACCTAACCTGACCTTATCTAACTTAACCAATCCTAACGTAATTTAACCTAATAATAATAAAATAGCAACAATCTATTTGTGCCCGATTGTAGTCGTTGTCCTGGAGAATTGAAATATATATTTTGATCGTTGAAACATTATAAATCAATTGAATTCCACACATTGTACGATAGGATTATATAAAATTTGAAACTCGCAAATTTCCGAAACTATTCAAGATACAGAAGTGACTTTACACTCAATGGAATCAGGTCGACCTAACCTAACCTCAACTGACCTGACCTAACCTAACTTAACCAATCCTAATGTAATTTAGTCTAATAATAATAAAATAAGAACATTCTATTTATGCCATATTGTAGTCGTTGTCCTGGAGATTTGAAATATTGATTTTGATTGTTGAAACAGTATAAAACAATCGAATTCCACACATTTTACGATAGGATTATATAAAATTTCATACACGCAGATCTCCGAAACTATTCAAGATACAGAAGTGACTTTACAC